>NC_059231.1:15702201-16002201 GCF_020615455.1 Coregonus clupeaformis | reverse complement strand
AATAACTAAGCCATCTAAACTGGAACAACCATTTCAGTAACGGGTGCAATAACTCTAACTGACAGATTGGATTAGTTTTCAAAAATGTATGTTATTTATCTTTGTGTAGCATAATATACATTCATTGATTAATTAATCAATCAGTGTACATGCAAAAACAGACATTGAAACAAACAATTAAAAAAACTGCAATACTGCATTCTGGGAAATATGATCAATTCTAATTACTTGGTTGTCAACCTCACTTGGGATTAAAAATAGAAAGTATATTTTCTCCAAACGATTTGAGGGAGTGTGTACATGCGGCTATTCTGTGTTGAGCAGTTAACAAAGAAACACGTACTCCTATATGCTTAATTAAGAGTTATTTATGTAACTTTAGTTGTGATACAAACGTTGGGCTATATGTTTTGATTTTTAATACGTTCTAAGGCTGCATGACGCAACTCTAATGATGATTTGATAAAAGTCGCATGAAAGGCACGAGCTCTGCTTTGTTTCTTGCACAGGCTGTACACACTTCATCAATCTCTCATTCACAATTTGACAAGCACTTGATAATGCCTCGAATTTCCCGGCGGCATCCCCTTTGTGTGGCCGTAATGACAAGAGTGTGCAAAGCTGTCATCAAGGCAAAGGGTGGCTACTTTGAAGAATCTCAAATATAAAATATTTTTTGTTTGTTTAACACTTTTTTGGATACTACATGATTCTATATGTGCTATGTCATAGTTTTGATGTCTTCATTATTATTCTACAATGTAGAAAATAGTACAAACAAAGAAAAACCCTGGAATGTGTAGGTGTGTCCAAACTTTTGACTGGTACAGTATGTGTGAAATTAGTTTTGATTTAGAATGGACCATTATCATGCACTGGTCGGAATAGTGGCAGGGGAAAAAAATACATAGCGAATGGAGGACGCTTTTTCCGTGGTTTATTTTCATGCCAGCCAGGTAGGCTATACTCCTGTTGTAAAGAGAAAAAATGTGCTCAATATTAGTAGGGTTGAGAAATAAATATACAAGGCCTAGCTTATAGAAAGCTGATGGGATCCTCTCCCTTTTAATAGAGGCCATCACTCTGTTTTCTCATGCAATTGCATAGCCCATAGAAATATTGCGCAACATGAGCTCTCATGAAGTGTTTAGATTTTTCATTACATTTGCGTTGATGTCAGATTGATAATAGAGTGCTGAGTACCAGACAGTTAGCAAGTTTGGTAGGCTACTAACGACCATCAGCAGCATCAGAACTTGGAGAAGCCTAATTACTGTGATGTGGAATTTGACTGCCATCATTACTCATGACTGCCTATGTGGCGATAATACAGTCACCGTAACAGCCCTACTTGGGAATTGAACTCACAACCTCTCAGTTGCCAGCAACCTGAATTACCTGCTATGCCGCTGGATCTGTTGCTGTGATAAATATTGTTAAAAATTAGAACCAATCGACATTCTGTCATTTGTCCCTATGGGGGAACCCTTTTGGGTGCCACATAGAATCCTTTGATTTGTCCCTGTAGGTAGGGGAACCGTTCTGAGTTCCATTTAGAACCCTCTCATGAGGGTTCCGGTTCCATGTAGAACCAATGACCGGTACCTACAGTTATACTTATAGCATACTTGAGATGTGCTTATGGCACACACTGTAAAAAATTACCTGTAATTTGACATTAAGTTCCCGGCTACTGAGTTGCAATAAAAATACAGTATTTTTACAGTTGAATAAAGATGTTATTGTTGTAAATTGACTTGTTGCTGTTACCCTTTCTTTCGCGGCACTTTGAAATGTAGTTGGATGCAATGGGCTAGTGGAGCACATTAGCATATTTGGGGGCATGGTCTAAAATATGTTTTATTTGTGCCAACCGTTAGTGGAAGTGTTTAAGTGGTTTTATCAAATCAAGTACATGAAATAGAATTTTATTGATCACATACACATATTTAGCAGATGTTATTGCAGGTGTAGTGAAATGCTTGTGTTCTTAGCTCCAACAGTGCAGTAGTATCTAACAATACACACAAAGTAATACATACATTTTAGGGTGAGCAATGTCAGAGTGGCATTGACTAAAATACAGTAGAATAGAATACAGTATGTCAACATTATGAAAATGACCAGTGATTCTATTTCTATGTGCATTCGGAAAGTATTCAGACCCCTTGTCTTTTTCCACATTTTGTTACGTTACAGCCTTATTCAAAAATTGAATACATTTTTCCCCCCATCAATCTACACACAATATTCCATAATGACAAAGCAAAAACAGGTTTTCAGATTTGTTTGCTAATAAAATTAAATACAAAAATAAATACATTTAGATAAGTATTCAGACCCTTTACTCAGTACTTTGTTGAAGCACCTTTGGCAGTGATTACAGCCTCGAGTCTTCTTGGTATGAAACTACAAGCTTGGCACAGCTGTATTTGGGGAGTTTCTCCCATTTTTCTCTGCAGATCCTCTCAAGCTCTGTCAGGTTGGATGGGGAGTGTCGCTGCACAGCTATTTTCAGGTCTCTCCAGATATGTTAGATCGGGTTCAAATCCGGGCTCTGACTGGGCAACTCAAGGACATTCAGTGACTTTTCCCGAAGCCACTCCTGCATTGTCTTGGCTGTGTGCTTAGGGTCGTTGTCCTGTTGGAAGGTGAACCTTCGCCCCAGTCTGAGGTCCTGACTTTACTTTGCTCTGTTCATCTTTCCCTCAATCCTGACTAGTCTCCCAGTCCCTGCCACTGAAAAACATCCCCACAGCATGATGCTGCCACCACCATGCTTCACCGTAGGGATGGTGCCAGGTTTCCTCCAGATGTGACGCTTGGCATTCAGGCCAAACAGTTCAATTTGGTGTAATCAGACCAGAGAATCTTGTTTCTCATGGTCTGAGAGTCCTTTAGGTGCCTTTTGGCAAACTCCAAGCGGGCTGTCATGTGCTGGAGAGATGGTTGTCCTTCTTGAAGGTTCTCCCATCTCCACAGAGGAAATCTGGAGCTCTGTCAGAGTGACCATCGGGTTCTTGGTCACCTCCCTGACCAAAGCCCTTCTCCCCTGATTGCTCAGTTTGGCCGGGCGGCCAGCGCTAGGACGAGTCCTGGTGGTCCCAACTTCTTCCATTTAAGGATGATGGAGGCCATTGTGATCTTGGAGACCTTCAATGCTGCAGAAATGTTTTGGTACACCTCCCAGATCTGTGCCTCGACACAATCCTGTCTTGAAGCTCTACGGACAATTCCTTTAACCTCATGGCTTGGAATTATTTATCTGACATGCACTGTCAACTGTGAGACATTATATAGACAGGTGTGTGCCTTTCCAAATCATGTCCAATTAATTGGATTTACCACAGGTGGACTCCAATCAAGGATGATCAATGGAAGCAAGATAAACCTGAGCTCAATTTCGAGTCTCATAGCAAAGGGTCTGAATACTTATGTAAATGTGATATTTCAGTTTTTTATATTTTATAAATGTTCAAGAATTTCTAAAAACCTGTTTTAACTTTGACATTATGGGGTATTGTGTGTAGATTGATGAGGAATATTTTTTATTCATTCCATTTTAGAATAACGCTGTAACGTACAACATTTTGAAAAAGGGAAGGGGTCTGAATACTTTCCGAATGCACATTTCTGCAGCAGCCTCTATGGTGCAGGGTTGAGTAACCGGGTGTTAGTCGGCTAGTGACAGTGACTAAAGTTCAGGCCAGGGTACTGAGTGGAGGCTTCTTCTTCTTCTTCAATGAGGTTTAACGGCGGTTGGCATCCAATAAATGTTGCATTACCGCCACCCACTAGACTGGAGTATAACTCCTGTATACTTTGCTTGAAAAATTATAATAAATAAACACATACCCTACCTAACACTCACTAACATTTTTTATTTATAAATAAAACACCACCTTACTCTATTTTTATCTTTTTAAATCTATTTAGTCCTACTTCAGGCCAACAGCCTGAAAGGATGGTACACCACCACTTAACGCACTCTGTAACTCTTCTGACGTCAAGTCTCGCACACCCAAATATCTCTCTGCAGCTGCCACCACAACCTCAATTTTCTGCAACTTACGTTCCATCCCTGCAGTACAGTTGATAACCATTGCTATAAATGCAAAAAATCCAATCTGAAACATATATCACTTGTTGGCTTATCCCTCTGTATTGGTACAGATCTAATACTCACGCCACTCCTGTCAGGATCCCTCACCCTTGACCCATCTTCCTCTACTTTCTTCACTGCCTCAGCATACATTTTACATTTACATTTTTAGTCATTTTAGCATACAACACCATCTGCACTACTCTAACCCTGGAAACCTCAACCTGCTTCTCTCGCACTGGACATTTCTGATCCCCATCCCACTACGTTCCCCGATGCTACACATTCCTTTGTCTCATGCCCTTCTGCACACTTCTCACACCTAGGAACCTCCCTTCTATATACTGCTGCCACATGCCCATTAGCGTGACACCTGTAACAATGTAATGTAATCGGCACGAAAGCTTGTACAGGATAGCTTATATATCCAAACATCACTTTGTTGGTTACTACATGATTCTATATGTGCTATTTCATAGTTTTGATGTCTTCACTATTATTCTACAATGTAGAAAATAGTAAAAATAAAGAAAAACCCTTGAATGAGTAGGTGTTCTAAAACTTTTGACCAGTAGTGTAGAGAGTATAGGGACATTGTTATCCACGTCGGCACCAACGATGTTAGGATGAAACAGTCAGAGGTCACCAAGGGCAACATACTGTAGCTTCAGCGTGTAAATCAGGTAGGAAGATGTGTCGGCATCAAGTAATTATCTCTGGCCCCCTCCAAGTTAGGGGGAGTGATGAGCTCTACAGCAGTCTCACAACTCAATCGCTGGTTGAAAACTGTTTTCTGCCCCTCCCAAAAGATAGAATTTATAGATAATTGACCCTCTTTCTGGGACTCACCCACAAACAGGACCAAGCCTGGCCTGCTGAGGAGTGACAGACTCCATCATAGCTGGAGGGGTGCTCTCATCTTATCTATGAACATAGACAGGGCTCTAACTCATCTAGCTCCACAATGAGATAGGGTGCAGGCCAGGCAGCAAGCAGCAGGCTGTTAGCCAGCCTGCCAGCTTAGTAGAGTCTGCTACTAGCACAGTCAGTGTAGTCAGCTCAGCTATCCCCATTGAGACCGTGTCTGTGCCTCGATATACGTTGAGCAAAAAAAAAAGTTTTAGCAATCTCACGTCCTCCATTCCTGTCATTATTGAAAGAGATTGTGATATCTCACATCTCAAAATAGGGTTACTTAATGTTAGATCCCTCACTTCCAAGTCAGTTATAGTCAATGAACTAATCACTGATCATAATCTTAATGTGATTGGCCTGACTGAAACATAGCTCAAGCCTGATGAATTTACTGTGTTAAATGAGGCCTTGCCTCCTGGTTACACTAGTGACCATATCCTCCGCGCGTCCCACAAAGGCGGAGGTGTTGCTAACATTTATGACAGCAAATGTCAATGTACAAAAATATAAATGACTGTGTTTTTGTCTTTTGAGCTTCTAGTCATGAAATCTATGCAGCCTACTCAATCACTTTCTATAGCTACTGTTTACAGGCCTCCTGGGCCGTATACAGTGTTCCTCTCTGAGTTCCCTGAATTCCTATCGGACCTTGTAGTCATGGCAGATAATGTTAAAATTTTTGGTGACTTTAATATTCACATGGAAAAGTCCACAGACCCACTCCAAAAGGCTTTCGGAGACATCATCGTCTCAGTGGGTTTTGTCCAACATGTCTCCGGACCTACTCATTGTCACAGTCATACCCTGGATCTAGTTTTGTCCCGTGGAATAAATATTGTGAATCTAAATGTTTTTCCTCATAATCCTGGACTATCAGACCACCATCTTATTACGTTTGCAATCGCAACAAATGCTCAGACCCCAACCAAGATGCCCTTCCAGACTCCTTCCACCTACCCAAGGACATTGGAGTACAAAAATTGGTTAACCACCTAACTGAGGATCTACATTTAACCGTGCATAATACCCTAGATGCAGTCGCACCCCTAAAAACAAAAAACATTTGTCACAATAAATTTGCTCCCTGGTATACAGAAAATACCCGAGCCCTGAAGCAAGCTTCCAGAAAATTGGAACAGAAATGGCACTCCACCAAACTGGAAGTCTTCCATCTAGCTTGGAAAGACAGTACCACGCAATATCGAAGAGCCCTCACTGCTGCTCGATCATCTTATTATTCCAACCTAATTGAGGAGAATAAGAGCAATCCAAAATGTATTTTTGATACTGTCGCAAAACTAACTCAAAAGCAGCATTCAACAAGAGAGGATAGCTTTCACTTCAAAAGTGATAAATTCATGAACTTCTTCGATGAAAAGATCATGATCATTAGAAAGCAAATTACGGACTCCTCCTTGAATCTGCGTATTTCTCCAACGCTCAGTTGTCCTGAGTCTGCACAGAACTGCCAAGACCTAGGATCAATGGAAACACTAAAGTTTTTTTATCCTGTATCTCTTAACACATTCATGAAAATAGTCATGTCCTCTAAACCGTCAAGCTGCATACTGGACCCTATTCCATCTAAACTACTGAAAGAGCTACTTCCTGTACTTGACCCTCCTATGTTGAAAATAATAAATGGCTCCCTATCCACCAGATGTGTACCAAACTCACTAAAAGTGGTAGTAATAAAGCCACTCTTGAAACGGTTAATCCTTGACACAGAAAATGTAAAAAACTATCGGCCTATATCGAATCTCCCATTCCTCTCAAACATTTTAGAAAAAGCTGTTGCACTGCAACTCACTGCCTTCCTGAAGACAAGTAATGTATACGAAATGCTTCAGTCTAGTTTTAGACCCCATCATAGCACTGAGACTGCACATGTGAAGGTGGTAAATTACCTTTCAATGGCATCAGACCAAGGCTCTGCATCTGTCCTCGTGCTCCTAGACCTTAGTGCTGCTTTTGACACCATCGATCACCACATTCTTTTGGAGAGATTAGAAACCCTAATTGGTCTACATGGACAAGTTCTTGCCTGGGTTAGATTTGATCTTTATCACAGATTTGATCTTTATCACAATGTCAACTTTCACTGCTATGCGGACGATCTTGATGGGTGTACAGTCGTCTCAAATAAAACTGTGAAGAACCTCGGCGTTTCTCTGGATCCTGATCTCTCTTTTGACGAACATATTAAGAAAAGTTCAAGGACAGCTTTTTTCCATCTTCGTAACATTGAAAAATCAGAAACCCTTTGTCCAAAAATGATGCAGAAAGCTAATCCATGCTTTTGTCACTTCTAGATTAGACTACTGCAATGCTTTACTCTCCGGCTACCTGGATAAAGCACTAAATAAACTTCAGTTAGTGCTAAACACGGCTGCTAGAATCCTGACTAGAACCAAAACATTTGATCATATTACTCCAGTGCTAGCCTCTCTACATTGGCTTCCTGTTAAGGCTAGGGCTGATTTCAAGTTTTTAATGCTAACCAAGAATGCAGTACATGAGCTTGCTCCTACCTATCTCTCCGATTTGGTCCTGCCATACATACCTACACGTACGCTACGGTCACAAGACGCAGGCCTCCTTATTGTCCCTAGAATTTCTAAGCAAACAGCTGGAGGCAGGGCTTTCTCCTATAGTGCTCAATTTCTATGGAATGGTCTGCCTATACATGTGAGAGACGCAGACTCTGTCTCGACCTTTAAGTCATTACTGAAGACTCATCTCTTCAGTAGGTCCTATGATTGAGTGTAGTCTGGCCCAGGGGTGCGAAGGTGAACGGCAAGGCACTAGTGATGTGGGTGCTTTGGTAAAGTGGGTGGGGTTATATCCTGCCTGGTTGGCTCTGTCCGGGGGTATCGGACAGGGCCACAGTGTCCAACGACCCAACCCTGTCTGTCTCCAGTATCTATGCTGCAATAGTCCATGTGCCGGGGGGCTAGGGTCAGTCTGTTGTATCTGGTGTAATTCTCCTGTCTTATCTGGGGTCCTGTGAGAATTTAAGTATGCTCCCTCTAATTCTATCTCTCTCCCTCTCTCCCTCCCCTCCTGGAGGACCTCAGCCCTAGGATCATGCCTCAGGACTACCTGGCCTGATGACTCCTGGCTGTCCCCAGTCCACCTGGTCGTGCTGCTGCTCCAGTTTCAACTGTTCTGCCAGTGGCTAGGGAACCCTGACCTGTTCACCGGACGTGCTACCTTGTCCCGGACCTGCTGTTTTCGACTCTCTCTCTCTCTCTCTACCGCACCTGCTGTCTCGACCTCTGAATGCTCGGCTATGAAAAGCCAACTGACATTTACTCCTGAGGTACTGACCTGTTGCACCCTCTACAACCACTGATTATTATTTGACCCTGCTGGTCATCTATGAACCTTTGAACATCTTGATGAACAATCTGGCCTTACACGGCCATGTACTCTTATAATCTCCACCCGGCACAGCCAGAAGAGGACTGGCCACCTCTCCGAGCCTGGTTCCTCTCTAGGTTTCTTCCTAGGTTCCTGTCTTTCTAGGGAGTTTTTCCTAGCCAGCATATCTGCATTGCTTGGTGTTTTGCGTTTTAGGCTGGGTTTCTACATGGCACTTTGTGACATCTGCTGATGTAAAAAGGGCTTTACAAATACATTTGATTGATTGATTGATTGATTGACTTCCACACAAAAGATCCCCAAAGCATTTACACACACTTTACGTCAAGTGTCCCTGAGCACTGCTATTTTTACGTTGGTGTTGTAAGATAATCAGACAATTATTGACTTGATTCTGGGCAACTTTTAGTAATGTGCAGAAATGTATTATTGCCATTAAATCTGTGGCCAATCTCCAACAAGCCCACAGACCTGGTGGCGTAGCAGAAAATTCAGGTAATTAGCAACCAAGACGTTGAGAGTTCAAATCCCAAGTGAGGTATAGTCTCCAGCATTCAGCAGCATTATCATATTTTCCAGCATGATTTACTGCAGTTAGATTTTTAGGATTGTGTTTTTGCATGTACATTGATCATTTAATTAATAAATTAATTGATATTATGCTACACACAGATAAATAACATACATGTCTCTAAATTAATCCAATATGTTAGCTGAATTTATTGCACCCATTTCTGAAATGGTTGTTCCAGTTTAAGTGGTTTAGCTAGTATTATTTAGTCATCTGTTTGAACCTGAATGCAGTTCATGGGAGAATTAAAGTTCTACTTGTTGGAATTCCAATAGGTTAGATTGCACACCACCTAAGCACCACTTTGCAAACCAGCTTAATGTGATTGTTTGCTGTTGACCAGTGTTCATAAAACAGAGCAAGCTGGAAACCAGCAAAACACAACTAAGGATGGTCTCTGTGGTTTTTTTCAGCAGGGTACCCTGACGTTAAAGCCTTATTCTGAAATGTATTAAATAAATAACAATTCTCATCAATATACATAATGACTAAGTGAAAATAGGTTTTTAGACATTTTAGCAAATGTATTAAAAATAAAAATCAGAAATACCTTATTTACATAAGTATTCAGACCCTTTGCTATGAGATTCGAAATTGAGCTCAGGTGCATCATGTTTCCATTGATCATCCTTGAGATGTTTCTACAACTTGATCGTAGTCCACCTGTGGTAAATTCAATTGATTGGACATGATTTGGAAAGGCACACACCTGTCTATATAACGTCCTACAGTTGACAGTAAATGTCAGAGCAAAAACCAAGCCATGAGGTCGAAGGAATTGTCCATAGAGCTCCGAGACAGGATTGTGTCGAGGCACAGATCTGGGGAAGGGTATCGAAAAATTTCTGCAGAACTGAAGGTCTCCAACAACACAGTGGCCTGCATCATTCTTAAATGGAAGTTTGGAACCACCAGGACACTTCCTAGAGCTGGCCACCCGGCAAAACTGAGCAATCGGGGGAGAAGGGCCTTGCTCAGGGAGATGACCAAGAACCCGATGGTCACTCTGACTGAGCTCCAGAGTTGCTCTGTGGAGATGGGAGAACTTTCCAGACGGACAACCGTCTCTGCAGCACTCCACCAATCAGGCTTTTATGGTAGAGTGACCAGACGGAAGCCACTCCTCAGTAAAACGCACATGACAGCCCACTTGGAGTTTGGACTCTCAGACCATAAGAAACAAGATTCTCTGGTCTGATGAAAACAAGATTGAACTCTTTGGTCTGAATGCCAAGTGTCACATCTGGAGGAAACCTGGCACCATCCCTACGGTGAAGCATGCTGGTGGCAGCCTCATGCTGTGGGGATGTTTTTCAGTGGCAGGGACTCGAAGACTAGTCAGGATCGAGGGAAAGCTGAACGGAGCAAAGTACAGAAAGATCTTTGATGACAACCTGCTCCAGAGCGCTCAGGACCTCAGACTGGGGCGAAGGTTCACCTTCCAACAGGACAACAACCCTAAGCACACTGCCAAGACAATGCAGGAGTGGCTTCGGGACAAGTCTCTGGATGTCCTTGAGTGGCCCAGCCAGAGCCCGGACTTGAACCCGATGTAACATATCTGGAGAGACCTGAAAATAGCTGTGCAGCTACGCTCCCCATCCAACTTGATAGAGCTTGAGAGGGTCTGCAGAGAAGAATGGGAGAATCTCCCCAAAATACAGGTGTGCCAAGCTTGTAGCGTCATACTCAAGAAGACTCAAGGCTGTAATCACTGCCAAAGGTGCTTCAACAAAGTACTGAGTAAAGGGTCTGAATACTTATGTAAATGTGATATTTCAGTTTTCTATTTTTAATACTTTTGCAAAATTTCTAAAAACCTGTTTTTGCTTTGTCATTATGTGTATTGTGTGTAGATTCATGAGGGAAAAACACTATTTAAGAAATGTTAGAATAAGGCTGTAACGTCACAATATGTGGAAAAAGTCAAGGGATTCTGAATAATTTCAGAATGCACTGTATGAATTCACTTTGTTCTGATCTATAGGAATCTCCCATCTCTCGCACACTGACCTTATAAAAGATCACTTCTCATTCACTTAATTCTGTCACATACATATCCCAGAGGACCAAAAAGACATACAGAGGTAGAATCTTAATTTGATCACCTTGTTGCAGGACAACTTTCTTGCAAAGCAGGAAATGTTTTACTTATAATCTTGAAATGAATGGGACCGAATGAGTTGGTCCAAATAATATCCATTTGAAGATTATTCTCCCTCTTACTCCAATGTCCCCATTACCTTTCTCCTAACTACACAATGTGCCATTGGTTCACCTCAAAAACCATAAGCATAATGTGGGTTGAACATCTTCCTAATTGTTACTGCTGAATTGACAGCTACCATTTCAGTCTTGGACTGACTACTGTGAACTTCGTGTCCTTAAATTCTTAATCACAGTAATTAAGTGTAATTAGACAATGGGGATCTTAAAATATGCATGCAGCACTTAACTTTGCCTTTCTCCCTGAATATGCTATCAATCACAGACATAGCTACTTAGTGAATGCTGAGTAGCTTCTAAATTGTTTTGTAAAGGCTTTTTCCCTATTGCAAAACGTTCATTTCTACTACCTAAACTCTTTCTCTTTCATTTCAGTGTGTCATTGAGCTGCCGGTATGGAAACACATGGTGTCTTATGTAGGCTATTTGTAGCAGATTGTCCTTACACGAGGCACCATTAGTGTAGGGATAGTCTTATTTGTAAGGATGTGTATAAGACTATTATGCTGAAGAATCAAAATGATCTTATCAATGCTATAATCAAAGGGAATTGAAAGCCATCTTAGTCCCCTATTGCCAGTGATGCTGCTTGGTGCGAATGGTTCAGTATGCAGTCCCTCCTGCAAGGCAAACACTGCAAAAATATAAATCTAAGCAAGCCTAAATCGTATTAAGGTAAAATATCTTGAAGAATATATTTTAATAAGCAAAATGATCTGCCAATGACATTAGATAATTTAGCTTGGTAAGAAAAAACAAGACAAAATGCTAATTTTAAGTGAATTATCACTCAATATAAGATAATTTAGGCTTGCTTAGATTACACTTTTTGCAGTGAAGGCACAATGCTCTGTTCATATGAATGGTAGGGAGGATGGCCATGTGACACTTTTGGCTCTGAAAGCAAAGTCTGCACTGAAAAAGGCACCCTATTCACTATAAAGGGCCCATAGGTTCCCATGGAATAGGGCAGTGGTTCCCAAACTGTGGGGCTCGCCCCTCGGCAGGGGCGAGGGGCTTCCACCCCAATAAAATAAAAAAATAAAAACTATTTTATTTATTTATTTGTTAATGAAGTCAGTCCGGCTTGAAACTTACTAATAGTAGAATTAGAATGCCCAAGGTGCAATTTCGAAATTGGTTAGTGCATCATCAGTCCCTCTTGTCATGTTAGTCATTGCATACCTTAGAGAGCTATTTTAACTTGTCAAAAATGTACAGATCTACTAGCCCATGTCAGCTAACTTTTTTCTATTTAGTTTTTTTTTGCCCATAGATATTGTTGTAATTTTTTTGTTACTCAAATATCACATGACTACACATTAGACATAGCAAAATGAATTGCAAGAAAATGGGCTTTACAAATGCAAAGTTTTCTTTGTACCCCATGACAAAATGTGGAGAATAGCAGGGAATCAGCTTTAAACCTGCAACATTCTCTCCACCAAACAAGAGGGATGTGAACAGTTTGTGTCATGAACAGTGCTTGTGCCCATAGAAAAAGATGTGGCGCGCACCCGCAGGGGGGGGTGTGGGATGTTCCCCAATACTGGAAGGTTTGGGAACCCCTGCAATAGGGTACCATTTGGACGTAGCAACAGTCTCCTCCACATTACCCAGTGCAACTCTCCTGACATGGAGTAACAGTGGAGAAATATGTTAATAGTGATGTCCTCACCATGCCGTCCAGGGAACACCACAATTTGACTGGGCAGATTTTTTTAAAATCACGCTTTCTCTTGTCGTGTTCTTCAGTCCACCCTCTTCAACCCCACTTAATCTCACAACTGTGAAGCTGTGGGGAGAACAGGACCTGAGATCACAGGACTTGAGGGCTCTGTTATAATACATTTGAAGAGTTTCACTCCAAAACACTATATATACATTTTCAGAAATGTTGGTGAATTATTTTATTGTTTCGAAAAATGATGCAAGAGATTGTTTATACAAATTGTGTGTTTTTTCACTATCTAATCATGCACAGCAAATGATCCAGTGTATTTTCTTTTGTTTTTTTACACTGAGTGTTAAATCAACACTGAAAGTGTTGAGTCTGTGGACCCATATAGCATCCTGGTATCAGAGCAATTTGTATTATTCTGTACGTAAATCCTTGACACTCCATTTAGTATGATATGTTACGTTTGGTATGCTTACATAAGACAGATGGTAACTTAAGGCAAAAACAAAAAAAAGTGGGGTGGGCGTATAATGCGGAAGTCTAGCAACTGAAAGGTTACGAGTTCAAATGTCATCACATACATCTTTAGCATTTTAGCTAATTAGCAACTACTTACTACTTTTTAGCTACTTTGCAACTACTTAGCATGTTAGCTAACCCTTCCCCTAACCCTAACCTTAACCCTTTTAGGTAACCCTTCTCCTAACCCTAACCTTAACCCTTTTAGCTAACCCTATCACCTAACCCTAACCTTAAGCCATTTACCTAACCCTAACCTTAACCCTTTAACCAAAAAAAATAGTGAGCTAGCTAACGTTAGCCACCTAGTTTTACCCTAATAAAGGGGCATGAAGCTCATACCACTTTGAAACAAACCATGCACCACATATCATTATCATATTTCCCAGAGTGCTCTATTGCATGTTGATTTTTTGAATTGTTTGTTTCAATATCTATGTTTGTGCATGTTCATTGATTGATTAATCTTATGCTACACAAAGATAAATAACATACAGTTTTCTAAACTAAATCAGTTAGATTTCTTTGCACCCGTTACTGAAATGTTTGTTCCAGTTTAAATGCGTTAGGTAGTCACATTACACTCATTCTGAATGCAGGTTGTATGTGAATTAAAAATGTGAACTGTTAACTGTCCTTACAATGGTATTTTAATAGATGTTACACATTTCCTTGCAAACAGCTTAATGTGTTTTGTGTGTCTGAGCTGGCCTGTAAACCATGAGTTTCAGATGTGTCCCTAAAGGAGTACAACAACTTCTCTGTTTATACAGTAAGTTAGATATGTTGATGTTGTGTGGGATGTGAGGTTGTGTTTGTAGCAGTCTGGCTTTCACATCTGGAGCATGATTGACAGAGGTATTTCTGTGGCCCATTGTGCTTCTTGTACGGTTTTCTTGTGTGATGGGTTGTGGATTGCTCTGTTCAGGTATTTATGTCCTATTATTGCTATTATTGTCTATCTTTGATGGTTTTGATTCTAGATATCTGATGAATGTATAGGTTTGAGGGTTATGGGTTTCTTTGGTTTGAGGTTTGTGTTTCTGGTAAATAGGACTCACTATGTTTTTTTAGGGTTTAGTTTCCCTCGCCATTTGTTTGACCACTTATCTATCTGTTCTATGCACCATTTTTTGGAGGCTAGTTGTGGACACTTGGAGCTGGTCCAGTAGCATTAGTCGTCTGCTAATTGTGATACCTGTCCAACAGAGGGTGGGGGCATAGTAAATGTCTGAGATGTAGATTATGAATAGAAGTGGGCTGAGGACTTCCCCT
This sequence comes from Coregonus clupeaformis, assembly GCF_020615455.1. Classification (NCBI taxonomy): domain Eukaryota; kingdom Metazoa; phylum Chordata; class Actinopteri; order Salmoniformes; family Salmonidae; genus Coregonus; species Coregonus clupeaformis. The sequence continues at coordinate 15,987,528 of NC_059231.1, read as the reverse complement.
TGAAGGATTCCAGCTTCTGGGGTGAATGGTGGAGAGATGGCAGTGGAGACCTTGACTTTGATTTGGCGGGTTATGGAGGAAGCTTGAGATTATGTTTGAGTGCCGGAGTTGGAAGTTGTTGTCTGCTAGTCTGTGGCGCAGTCCATTGTGCCACATTTTATCGAATGCCTTTTCTATGTCAAAGAAAACCTCAAGTATTTTTTTCTTTATTTTACACATTTCTTAAAATGTCTTCTGATAGTCTTAAACTATTGTCTGTTGTTAATCTTTTTCTTCGCAAGCCTGTCTGGTGTACTCCAAGAAAGCCCCTGTCTTCTACGTGGCAACTTATTCTGGCGGTGAGTACCCTTTCAAAAAGTTTCCCCACATTGGCTGATTGGTCGATAGCTTGAAACATTATGTAGGTCTTTGCCAGGTTTGTGGATCATGGTGACTAATGCTGTTTTCCAGGGTTGTGGGAAGTAGCCGTGGGTGAGACAAGAGTTTGGAGAGGAGGTACAGGTATTCATCAGGTGTTTGTTTTAGTAGTATAGTGTCAATGTTGTCTTCCCCAGGTCCTTTTCTTTTCATTTTTTTTTTAGGTTAATTCTGATTTCTGTGATTGTTACAGCTCGGGTGAGTGGCTGGTCTGCTGGTGCGAGGGAAGAGGTAAGTGTCAGTTGAGAGGTAAGTGGTGTTTTTGTGATTGTTACAGCATGGATGAGTTGGTGGTCTGCTGGAGCCAGGAGAGAGGTAGGTGTCAGATGACAGGTGAGTGGTGTCCCGTGAAAGTCCCGTGTAGCTCAGTTGGTAGAGCATGGCGTTTGCAATGCCAGGGTTGTGGGTTTGATTCCCACGGGGGACAAGTATGAAAATGTATGCACTCACTAACTGTAAGTCGCTCTGGATAAGAGCGTCTTCTAAATGACTAAAATGTAAAATATGGTGTTGCGCTTATATTTCTCTGTCTAATTTTATTGGGGTAGGAGTGCACATTTTGTAGATGGTTTTTCAAAATGTATGGCCTTTTCTTCGTTATTCTCTATGGATTGACCCTGGGACCTTAGTGTCGGTATTTCATTTTTTTGTGTGTGTTTCCATTAATAGTCTTTATTTTCTGCCAGAACATGCGTGGCTTGGAGTCTTTGTCAAGCTGTTTGGAGAATGTGGTCTATTTATTTTGGTTGGGCAAGTTGAGTTGTTGTTTGATGTGGTTCTGGAGCCAATGTATTTATGTTTTGGTGTGGGGGGATCTGGTCTTGATGTATTCTCTCCTTAATTTTAGTTTGTCTTTGATAAGGAGGTGAGTTGGGAGTTGTTGTTGTGGTGGCCTGATGGTGGTTAGAGGGATGGTCTCCTCCCTGACCTGGATGAGGACAATCCCCAGCCTCTCCTCCAGCTGTTATGATGCTTGCCACACACTGTCTGTAGTTCTCCCAATTTGTTTTCTTATAGTTGTTATCTTTGTTTTGCAGGTGCTTGTTGGAGTTGGAGGGAAAAAGAGGCAAGGACAAGAAGGTGGTCACCTCCAACGTCATGGCTGATGGAAAAGCTGAGGAGTTTGGCAGCTAGGTCCGGGGAGCAGAGGACTAGGTCAAGGATATCTACAGTGGAAGTGGAGGAGTCGATGTGCGTGGGCTCGTCATTATTGATGATGGTAAGGATGTCCTTCAGTTCTTTCCTAGACTGGTTTGTGGTGTTACAGTTAAAATTGGTGTGTTTGGCATTAAAATCTCCCATGAAGATGGTGTGGTCATTGTTTCTGAGAGAGCAGTGATTTGTTTTTCTGAGGGTGTTTTTGTGGGTGGACAGTATACAGCAGTGGCGGTCGGTGCCGTTTAAGATAAGGGAGGACGATGATATTTTTTATGAGCATGGCCTTATTTCTATTACAGCAAATTGGATGACTGTCATTCATATTCCATTTATCCAGCTCAATGTAACATCGATAGGTTTAGGCTACTACATGATACAAACATTTTCCCTATACCCATCATGAAGTTGCTACAACCTAGCCTATGAATAAAAGTTTACTATGTAAGTGCACAGGTCGAGAGAAAAATTTGAGTAATCAAGGAGCCAGACAGTGACACATTCAATACCGCCTTGCACACTCTTGCCTGCTTCTAGCTGATCTAGGGTGTAATCATTAGTCCAACAGTTGCAAACGAGAGTTTCTATTTGAAAAATTGAGGTATGTTTATGCCATTTGGTCCCGTTTGGTTCTGTTTGCTTCCGTTTAAGAAACGTTTTTCAACAGAATTGGAGGAATGAATACACCACTGATCACACGGAAACAGTTCACTTTCATAGCAGCCACATACAAACAGCATGATCCCATAATTCCTTCTCGCATCTACGCGCTCTCCTCCTCTCACCTTTTCCCTTCGCTTATGTACTTCAGTGCACAACAAATCAGCTGTCTGTGACCAGAAGAAAAAAACCTTTCCAAGCCAAACCTTCATATCATAACCGCTAACACAGCCTACATCGTTATCACCATATTAGCGAACGTTATAGTCAACATACAGTACCAGTCAAAAGTTTTGACACGCCTACTCATTCCAGGGTTTTTCTTTAGTTTTACTATTTTTTATATTGTAGAATAATAGTGAAGACATCAAAACTATGAAATAACAGATATGGAATCATGTAGCAACCAAACAAGTGTTAAACAAATCGAAATATATTTTATATTTGAGATTCTTCAAATAGCCACCCTTTGCCTTGATGACAGCTTTGCACACTCTTGACATTCTCTCCATCAGATTCATGAGGTAGTCACCTGGAATGCCTGGAATGCAAAACACCAGTCTCAACGTCAACGGTGAAGAGGCGACTCCGGGATGCTGACCTTCTAGGCAGAGTTGCAAAGAAAAAGCCATATCTCAGACTGCCCATCTTAATATTTTCTTTTTATTGGCCAGTCTGAGATATGGCTTTTTCTTTGCAACTCTGCCTAGAAGGTCAGCATCCCGGAGTCGCCTCTTCACTGTTGACGTTGAGACTGTTGTTTTGCGGGTACTATTTAATGAAGCTGCCAGTTGAGGACCTGTGAGGCGTCTGTTTCTAAAACTAGACACTAATGTATTTCTCCTCTTGCTCGGTTGTGCACCGGGGCCTCCCACTCCTCTTTCTATTCTGGTAAGAGCCAGTTTGCGCTGTTCTAAGAAGGGAGTAGTACACAGCGTTGTGCGAGATCTTCAGTTTCTTGGCAATTTCTCGCATGGAATAGCCTTCATTTCTTAGAACAAGAATAGACTGACGAGTTTCAGAAGAAAGTTCTTTGTTTCTGGCCATTTTGAGCCTGTAATCAAACCAACAATTGCTGATGCTCCAGATACTCAAATAGTCTCAAGAAGGCCAGTTTTATTGTTTCTTTAATCAGCACAACAGTTTTCAGCTGTGCTAACATAATTGCAAAAGGTTTTCTAATAATCAATTAGCCTTTTAAAATGATAAACTTGGATTAGCAAACACAACGTGCCATTGGAATGGTTGCTGATAAGGGGCCTCTGTACGCCTATGTAGATATTCCATAAAAAATCAGCCGTTTCCAGTTACAATAGCCATTTACAACATTAACAATGTCTATACTGTATTTCTGATCAATTTTATGTTATTGTAATAGACAAAAGATGTGATTTTCTTTCGAAAACAAGGACATTTCTAAGGGACCCCAAACTTTTGAACGGTAGGGTACATCTGTATAATCCTGGAGTAACTCCCTGTCAGAGAGATTGTGATTAGAGGGATAGGCAGGAGGGCCTGGTCCAGTGGGAGGTCAGGGGTGAATGCTCTATTTGAAGAACACTCACTACCTTTTTCCGTCTCTCCAGATGCTACAGAAACAGAATGGTCCAAGGACGTCCAGAGCCTTCTGAACAACTTCCTGCGAACTCTCCAGAGCTCAGAGAAGTAAGCTCTACTCATAATAGTATACTTGATGCACTCTATACATCTCCTTCACTATGGCAGTCTGCCTGTGCGATCGCATAGCATATTATCCAGGGCCACTGGTTGGATTGGATTTAATGTACTCACTCATACTCATGCTCTTTCCTCTAACATGTGTCCATCCCCCTATCCCCAGGTGAGTCTTCTGGACTATGGAACTCTAGAGCAGCACATAAAAAACCTGTCATCCTGTTGTCAGCTATCAGCAGACAGTTTCCTGAGGAAGGATGAAACTAACTAACCCATTTAATGGCCTCATTATGGGGAATGCAATGACGTTTTGTATAAACAACTCATTTTCATTTTTCAATTGTTAGATTACAAAACAATCTTCTGTGCTAACTTCAACATCAAGACAGCATTTAGAGCTTATGATTAAAAATGTTTAAAATAAGTGCAAGTCTTATCTCCAGGGTGAACACGTTTGTATTTAAGTATATCAGACACATCACACAGGCGTGTCAACTAAAATGTATACCTCAGTCAAGATTGAAGAATGGGTCAAGTGGACAAAGTGAATATGAGTCAGTGCTTTTGCCCATAGTAGTTTGTATGAATTTGAGTGGTTTCATACAATACATGTTGACAGAATGGCTGTGAGAGAGAGAGAGAGAGAGAGAGAGAGAGAGAGAGAGAGAGAGAGAGAGAGAGAGAGAGTCTGTTGCTGTGATCCCAGGTAAGGCCCTTGCTTCTGGAACCACTGAAGGCCCCAGTATTCAGTCAGGAAGCTTGAAGAAGACGTGTCACCATCCAAGCCCATGTCACAGCATGCAGTGGCCTGATAGAGAGATGACAATAAATGCATTACGTACCTTTCATCACTAAAGCCGTGTTAGCATTTACTGTACATGTTGATGAACAATTCAACCTATTTGTTAGTGTCATTGATATATGGGAATGTACTTATATTCAGTTCATAAGCATTGACTGTAATAGGCTACCTCTAGGATCCTGTGGTGAAATGACTGCTGTGCAAGGTATTGGGCAACAGCTTTATTCCAGGGCCTGTATTCACAAAGCGTCTTCAGAGTAGGCATAGTTATCTAGGACCAGCTCCCCCTTATCAATGTACAGTCGTGGTCAAACGTTTTTAGAATGACACAAGTATTGGTCTTCACAAAGTTTGCTGCTTCAGTGTTATTCAGTGTTATTCAGTGTTAGTGCTCCCTCACAACGCCAGGACAGCGGAGTCACTGACCACCTTCCGGAGATACTTGAAACCCTACCTCTTTAAGGAATACCTGGAATAGTATAAAGGTAATCCTTCTACATCCCCCCCTACCCCACCCCCACAAAAAAAATATATATATATATATATATATATATATATATATAAAACAAATGAAAATTTTTAACATACTCTAAAAATTAAAAATGTAATTGTAAAGTGGTTGTCCCACTGGCTATCATAAGGTGAATGCACCAATTTGTATGTCGCTCTGGATAAGAGTGTCTGCTAAATGACGTGAATGTAAATGTATATGTTATGAGATATTTTTGTCATATGTTACTATGGTATATTGAAGAATAATTACAAGCATTCCATAAGTGTCAAAGGCTTTAATTGACAATTACATTAAGTTTATGCAGACCTCTGCAATCCGTCCTCAATTAACTTCTGGGCCACATCCTGACTGATGGCAGCCCATTCTTGCATTATCAATGCTTGGATTTTGTCAGAAATTGTAAGGTTTTTGTTTTGTCCACCCACCTCTTGAGGATCGACCACAAGTTCTCAATGGGATTAAGGTCTGGGGAGTTTCCTGGCAATGGACACAAAATGTCGATGTTTTGTTCCCCGAGCCACTTAGTTATCACTTTTGCCTTATGGCAAGGTGCTCCATCATGCTGAAAAAGGCATTGGTCGTCACCAAACTGTTCTTGGATGGTTGGGAGAAGTTGCTCTCGGAGGATGTGTTGGTACCATTCTTTACTCATGGCTGTGTTTTTAGGCAAAATTGTGAGTGAGCCCAGAAGCTGAGAAGCAACCCCACACATGAATGGTCTCAGGATGCTTTACTGTTGGCATGACACAGGACTGATGGTAGCGCTCACCTTGTCTTCTCCGGACAAGCTTTTTTCCGGATGCCCCAAACAATAGGAAAGGGGATTCATCAGAGAAAATGACTTTACCCCAGTCCTCAGCAGTCCAATCCCTGTACCTTTTGCAGAATATCAGTCTGTCCCTGATGTTTTTCCTGGAGAGAAGTGGCTTCTTTGCTGCCCTTCTTGACACCAGGCCATCCTCCAAAAGTCTTCGCCTCACTGTGCACCTGCCTGCTGCCATTCCTGAGCAAGCTCTGCACTGGTGGTGCCCCGATCCCGCAGCTGAATCAACTTTAGGAGACGGTCCTGGCGCTTGCTGGTCTTTCTTGGGCGCCCTTATGCCTTCTTCACAACAATTGAACCTCTCTCCTTGAAGTTCTTGATGATCCGATAAATAGTTGATTTAGGTGCAATCTTACTAGCAGCAATATCCTTGCCTGTGAAGCCCTTTTTGTGCAAAGCAATGATGATGGCACGTGTTTCCTTGCAGGTAACCATGGTTAACAGGGGAAGAACAATGATTTCAAGCACTACCCTCCTTTTAAAGCTTCCAGTCTGTTATTCTAACTCAATCAACATGACAGAGTGATCTCCAGCCTTGTCCTTGTCAACACTCTCACCTGTGTTAACGAGAGAATCACTGACATGATGGCTGCTGGTCCTTTTGTGACAGGGCTGAAATGCAGTGGAAATGTTTTTTTGGGATAAGTTCGTTTTCATGGCAAAGAGGGACCTTGCCATTAATTGCAATTCATCTGATCACGCTTCATTACATTCTGGAGCATATGCAATTTGCCATCATCAAAACTGAGGCAGTTTTGTGTCATTCTCAAAACTTTTGACCACGATTGTAATCCTATTCATTGTGTTCTAAAAGGCAAAACTGATCCTAAATCAGTTCTGCTACTCTGAGATGCTTTGTGAATATAGGCCCTGGTCTGTCAGCAGCATGCTGCCTTCTGTGATTCAACTCCCTCTCCACCTGAAATGGAAAAATAACATGAATAAGAATGATTCTAGCCAGTAACTTAGCTAACTAATGAAACACTCAGGTAAATGTGCACAAGCCTAATCAGTCAAATTATATCAAAACAACACAGCCTATTTGCAGTAAACTCGGGTGGGGCATTTAGCTATATTGGCAACTTTTTCAGTGACCAATGCATCAATAAACAGGCAGGGGGGCAAAGTAGTTTGACAAAAATTGTTCAATAGTCATTAACTAGTCTTTAAAATATAGGTAGCAATTATGTAGCTAGTTATTTTCTAGAAACCTAGCTACAGTCCACTTAACTAGATAAGGTGAACTCAACTCAGGCTGATGGTGGGAATTAACGTTAGGTAACTTTCCCCCAGCAGTGTCAATGTAGCATTTTCTCAACTTCATCAATCAGATGGATAGCTAGCAAATGTATTTGTTTTACCTCACATCTAAAGCTGCCTGATACAAATGGCCAGTTGATAGTAAAGTAGGATGAATGATACAGCTAGCTTGTTGCAAAGGCAATGCCAATGGCTAGCCAGGAGTTCATCTGAAATTTAGACTTACCGGTGAACAACAGTGTGCACTTCTTCCACTGCTAGTCCTATCAACTGCTTGCTGAACACAGTTGTTTGAAAAACCTTTCTCCATACATTGCTTGATACAGTATATTAAACTTTTGCCATAGCCAGGAAGCAGCTAAAATGTCCCTTTTTCCAGTCAAAATGTTTAAACACAACTGTTACAGTGGCTTAAATGACATGACGGAATGGACACTGCTAAGGGTCTAAATAGCTGTGTTGAAAACATCCTCAATCACTTCTTCCATGTTGACTGCTTATCGCGTGTCCACACGGATCATAAACACGTGTGAAATTAGCAGAGAGTTTCATTTTGCTAGGTAGGAGACTTTTGATTCCTTCCTTCCTGTCATTCCCCCCAGAAGTTAAATGGAATGTGACGGCTTTTGCGAGAATTTTACTTCTGGGTAACCAAGATTACGGCATGTGGGACATCATCTATAATAATTTGGCTGGTGCAACTAGTGTAAACTGTGTTGATCAAAGCCTCGCATAATTAACCTATTATCGACACAATTGTCTGGAAAGCCTCAATGCTTCAGGAAGCTTTGTTTCCCCATTACTAGCGGTAACTCTACAATTTACTCAAAAGGCAAGGCTTGAGAATTTGCTGTATGGCATGGGGTTGTTCAATGACAGACACGTATTTGTTTAAAATCTATCAATTGATGGTTTCATTTCAGAGAGAGAAATAATCATGTTTCTTTGCTAAATGCTATATATCTGCCTCACTCTCAGAGAAATAAGGAGTACTGCTAGGTTTTACACAATCAAATGTAACAAATAACTACAGTTTTTATACAAACATTTACAAATTACACATTTGTACATCAATATTTACAAAATGTTTTTAAACATTATTCAATACAGTAATATGAGATCTGTATGAAAAACATTTATTTCACATTTTAGTCCTTTAGCAGATTCTCTTATCCAGAGCTTCCCTGGCTCTGTTTCCACATACTGTCACGTTGTATAATGATTAGAATACAGGCACAGGAATGCGTATTAGGGTTTTTATTACTCCACACAACACAAGGTACATCATGAAAAACGATGGGGACGAAGACCAAAACAAACCCGTATATATCTATAACACAGGGATGTACCCAAACAAAAGAGTGAGGTGTAAAACTCTAAACAATACACGGGACGAGACCCGTAATAACAAGAGCACAATACACGATACTCACGAGACCAACAGACATGAGACAATAATCGACAAGGACAATGGGGAACAGAGGGAACATTTATACACATACTAATCAGGGGAAATAGGAACAAGGTGTGCTTAATGAGATAAGACAGTCCGGGGTGGGTGGTAATGATCCAGTTCAGTGACGCCTAGAAGACTGGTGACGTAGACCTCCGGAGCTGGTGAACGGAATGAGCAGCAGTACCGGGGAGATCCGTGAGAGTACCCCCCTGACGCACTGCACCAGCAGCGGGACGACACCGGCCTCGGGGACGACCACAGGAACGCGGTACGGGTTGGTCAGGGCGCCGACGGTGAAAATCCCTGGTGAGCGAAGCGTCCAGGATGTCCACCGCAGGAACCCAGCACCACTCCTCTGGGCCGTACCCACTCCTCTGGGCCGTCGATGAGGTACTGGAGACGCCCCGCCCGACGCCTCAAATCCAGGACTTCACAGACATAGTACGCCAGACCTCCCTCGATGTCCAGAGGAGGAGGCGGAGTGTCACTGGGTCCAGCCTCAGCGAGGGGACCAGGCACAACTGGCCTGAGGAGAGACAGATGAAAAGTCGGGTTAATGCGGTAATCAATGTCCTCTGGGATCCCGTAGTGCCGGAAGTTGGTCGCAGGAGTGTCAGGGGAGGTGTCTGTCAACACCACTACGGTGGAAAGTCTGGACCACGCCACTCAAGTGGATTTACCGGAGGAAAACCAGGATCTGCATTGGGTTTTCTCTAAGACCCAGGCTACACGCCTGCCTCCTCATCGCCCCTAGGACTGTGCCATTTACCTGCTTTCTGACGCAGCCCTCCTGAGAGGATACGTCTATCCCCTCTCCTACGCAGAGATCGAGGCCATGGAGAAGCTGGAACAAAGATTCACTCTCTCTTATATACACACACTGTTACAACGTTTCCCCCAACATCTGGTTATCATCATAGGCACTCCCTTTCTCTGTTGTTATTACCCTTTGCCCCAAGTCATTATATCCTGTCCATCACTCATACTACCCTAAACATCAGTAATCTCCTTTGACATAATGGCATGTAGACTTTCTGTCTCCTAACCACTTATCTAGTAACTCTAACCTGTTCCCCACGATACTATGACATGACATCATTACACCATAAAAACATAATATACCGAGGCGGTCCTAGATCCCTGGCATAGTCGGAGTAGACGCTCACCCCCCTCTCACCACTCCACAGGATGATCAAACACCAAGCAGAAGAGGAGGGTGAAGTGCTCATAGGACTCAACCTCGGGAACCGCCTGTTTCCCAGACCGCGGCACCCCACTCCAGGGCCCTTCCGGTCAGTCCCGAGATGACTGTGGCAACCCTGTCTCTCCCGGAGACAGCCTCGGCGTAGCGAACGAGGTACAGGTCACATTGCAGAAGGAATCACTTGTATCTATCTGGCACTCCATCGAGCGCTCTGGGAGGGACAGGGGTATTCCGCAGACCGGATCAGATGGAACAGAGGCAGATATTGGTGGTGTGGGGCATGGTGCCAGAACCGGTGCTGGAGACTGGAGGGACTGCACATTCCTCTCCAAACGCAGGATGGTTGCCAGCACGCTGTCCATGGTGCTGCTGAGTCTGGAGAGACAGTCCTCATGATGCTGGACTGTCATTACGATGGTCGCAAGCTCTGCCTTTCCCGCTGTCTCCATTTTTCTGGGTCGATTATTCTGTCACGTTGTATAATGATTAGAAGACAGGCGCAGGAATACGTATTAGGGTTTTTTATTACTCCTCCCAACACAAGGTATGTCATGAAAAACGACGAGGATGAAGCCCAAAACAAACCTGTATACAGTGGCTTGTGAAAGTTTTCACCCCCCTTGGCATTTTTCCTATTTTGTTGCCTTACAACCTGGAATTAAAATTGATTTAGGGGGTGTTTGTATCATTTGATTTACACAACATGCCTACCACTTTGAAGATGCAAAATATTTTTTCTTGTGAAACAAACAAAACATAAGACAAAAAAACAGAAAACTTGAGCGTGCATAACTATTCATCCCACCAAAGTCAATACTTTGTAGAGCCACCTTTAGCAGCAATTACAGCTACAAGTCTCTTGGGGTATGTCTCTATAAGCTTGGCACATCTAGCCACTGGGATCTTTGCCCATTCTTCAAGGCAGAACTGCTCCAGCTCCTTCAAGTTGGATGGGTTCTGCTGGTGTACAGCAATCTTTAAGTCATACCACAAATTCTCAATTGGATTGAGGTCTGTGCTTTGACTTGGCCATTCCAAGACATTAAAATGTTTCCCCTTAAACCACTCGAGTGTTGCTTTAGCAGTATGCTTAGGGTCACTGTCCTGCTGGAAGGTGAACCTCCATCCCAGTCTCAAATCTCTGGAAGACTGAAACAGGTTTCCCTCAAGGATTTCCCAGTCCCTGCCGATGAAAAACATCCCCACAGCATGACGCTGCCACCACCATGCTTCACTGTGGGGATGATGTTCTCGAGGTGATGAGAGGTGTTCGGTTTGCGCCAGCATTTTCCTTGATGGCCAAAAAGCTCAATTTTAGTCTCATCTGACCAGAGTCCCTTCTTCCCTATGTTTGGGGAGTCTTGGTGTTCGCCTTTTGTCGAACACCAAACGTGTTTGCTTATTTTTTTCTTTATGCAATGGCTTTTTTCTGGCCACTCTTCCGTAAAGCCCAGCATTGTGGAGTGTAAGGCTTAAAGTGATCCTATGGACAGATACTCCAATCTCCGCTGTGGAGCTTTGCAGCTCCTTCAGGGTTATCTTTGGTCTCTTTGTTGCCTCTCTGATTAATGCCCTCCTTGCCTGGTCCGTGAGTTTTGGTGGGCGGCCCTCTCTTGACAGGTTTGTTGTGGTGCCATATTCTTTCCATTTTTTTATAATGGATATAATGATGCTCCGTGGGATGTTCAAAGTTTCTGATATTTTTTATAACCCAACCCTGATCTGTACTTCTCCACAACTTTGTCCCTGACCTGTTTGAAGAGCTCCTTGGTCTTGATGGTGCCGGTTGCTTGGTGGTGCCCCTTGCTTAGTGGTGTTGCAGGTCTATATATACTGAGATCATATGACAGATCATGTGCCACTTAGATTGCACACAGGTGGACTTTATTTAACTAATTATGTGACTTCTAAAGATAATTGGTTGCACCAGATCTTATTTAGGGGTTTCATAGCAAAGGGGGTGAATACATATGCACGCATCACTTTTCTGTTATTTATTTTTTAGAATTTTTTGAAACAAGTAATTTTTTTCATTTCACTTCACCAATTTTGACTATTTTGTGTATGTCCATTACATGAAATCCCCCCAAAATCCAATTAAATTACAGGTTGTAATGCAACAAAATAGGAAAAACGCCAAGGGAGATGAATACTTTTGCAATCACTGTACATGTGAAGAATGAGGTGTTATGCCTTGAGAGTCAAAACTATGAGACAGATGACACCATCTGGAGAGGGGTTGTACCAGATGAGCTCGTACATTAGATACTTACCTTTATTCACAATGACAGAACAGGAGGCCATTTAGGATTTGAAAAACTCACCAGTAAAATCAGAGCAAGATTTTATTGGCCAGGCTGGCAGAGAGCCATAAAACAGTGGTGTGAGGGCTGTGTGGCGTGCGCTGCGTACAAGTTACAGGGTCCAGAGTGCCCATGACAAGTTTTTTCACAGGCCGCCCTTTTCGAGAGGATAGCTGTAGACTTAATGGCAGCTTTTCTCTTATTGAATTAAACTCGGACATTGTCGTTTTTGCCTCCATGGATTGAAGTTATCTTTTTCTGCCCGTTCCCAAAATAATTTGGCGATTGGAGTGTAGGCTATTTTGCGTGCGTAGACCTACAGGTAGGCTCTAAAGCTTAGGCTTATACTCTAATGCCAGATAGCCTAACATAATAAAATAAAAACCTCAATGTAGCCTAAAGATATATATTGCTCAAGACTTACAGTGGGGAGAACAAGTATTTGATACACTGCCGATTTTGCAGGTTTTCCTACTTACAAAGCATGTAGAGGTCTGTAATTTTTATCATAGGTACACTTCAACTGTGAGAAACGGAATCTACAACAAAAATCCAGAAAATCACATTGTATGATTTTTAAGTAATTAATTTGCATTTTATTGCATGACATAAGTATTTGATACATCAGAAAAGCATAACCCAATATTTGGTACAGAAACCTTTGTTTGCAATTACAGAGATCATATGTTTCCTGTAGGTCTTGACCAGGTTTGCACACACTGCAGTAGGGGTTTTGGCCCACTCCTCCATACAGACCTTCTCCAGATCCTTCAGGTTTCGGGGCTGTTCGCTGGCCAATATGGATTTCAGCTCCCTCCAAAGATGTTCTATTGGGTTCAGGTCTGGAGACTGGCTAGGCCACTCCAGGACCTTGAGATGCTTCTTACGGAGCCACTCCTTAGTTGCCCTGGCTGTGTGTTTCAGGTTGTTGTCATGCTGGAAGACCCAGCCACGACCCATCTTCAATGCTCTTACTGAGGGAAGGAGGTTGTTGGCCAAGATCTCGCGATATATGGCCCCATCCATCCTTCCCTCAATACGGTGCAGTCGTCCTGTCCCCCTTTGCAGAAAAGCATCCCCAAAGAATGATGTTTCCACCTCCATGCTTCACGGTTGGGATGGTGTTCTTGGGGTTGTACTCATCCTTCTTCTTCCTCCAAACACGGCGAGTGGAGTTTAGACCAAAAAGCTATATTTTTGTCTCATCAGACCACATGACCTTCTCCCATTCCTCCTCTGGATCATCCAGATGGTCAAAGGCAAACTTCAGACGGGCCTGGATATGCGCTGGCTTGAGCAGGGGAACCTTCTGCGTGCGCTGCAGGATTTTTAATCCATGACGGCGTAGTGTGTTACTAATGGTTGTCTTTGAGACTGTGGTCCCAGCTCTCTTCAGGTCATTGACCAGGTCCTGCCGTGTAGTTCTGGGCTGATCCCTCACCTTCCTCATGATCATTGATGCCCCACGAGGTCAGATCTTGCATGGAGCCCCAGACCGAGGGTGATTGACCGTCATCTTGAACTTCTTCCATTTTCTAATAATTGCGCCAACAGTTGTTGCCTTCTCACCAAGCTGCTTGCCTATTGTCCTGTAGCCCATCCCAGCCTTGTGCAGGTCTACAATTTTATCCCTGATGTCCCTTACAGCTCTCTGGTCTTGGCCATTGTGGAGAGGTTGGAGTCTGTTTGATTGAGTGTGTGGACACGTGTCTTTTATACAGGTAACAAGTTCAAACAGGTGCAGTTAATAAAGGTAATGAGTGGAGAACAGGAGGGCTTCTTAAAGAAAAACTAACAGGTCTGTGAGAGCCGGAATTCTTACTGGTTGGTAGGTGATCAAATACTTATGTCATGCAATAAAATGCAAATGAATTACTTAAAAATCATACAATGTGATTTTCTGGATTTTTGTTTTAGATTCCGTCTCTCACAGTTGAAGTGTACCTATGATAAAAATTACAGACCTCTACATGCTTTGTAAGTAGGAAAACCTGCAAAATCGGCAGTGTATCAAATACTTGTTCTCCCCACTGTATATATTTATGGATTTTTTTAAGTATTGTTTTCTCTATTTATCCCGCCACCCACCCACCTGCCCTTTATCCACACAATATTTCATGACCCGCGGATATAACTGCAGGGACTGCAGGTTATGAGTCAACCTGCGCATAACTACTGCCTGCTACAGTAAAATAACACTTTAAATTAGATAAACAATTATTGTTCATCACCTTACATGTAAAGGTACATATCTCATTACTTAATTACTGTGTAAGTACACATAGTTACAGTACCCAATATCAAAATTTAGATTGCAACCAAACATACCAGGTATAGAAATAGAATAGGATTTTATGCTAATAACATTAACAATTTGTCTACCAATGCTCTTGGTTTAAAATCTATACTTTCCTTAGATCTCTTAGGTTTAGGATCAATGGTGTGTCCCTTTATGTGTCTCTCCATAACTGGATGACTGGCCTCCCTAATTGCTTTTTTAGATTAAGTAAGAGCTGAGCAGAGGAGAAGAGCTGCTGCCTGGAGGAATGAATCTGAACAGCAATGAAACTAAAGCCCAGACTGGAACAGTCAGATGTGCTGTCTCTCAGATAGACTAGTGAGGGATGACAGATTCATTTTCACCTCTGTCTGAAGCCCAAATGGCACCTTATTCCCTATATAGTGCACTACTTTTGACCAGAGCCCTATGTGCCCTAGTCAAAAGAAGTGCCCTATAGGGAATAGGGTGCCATTTGGGACCTATCTGACATCTCTCTGGGAAATGGCCCAATATGTTTTAGCTATGGATTGATCTAGGGTCTTGACATGCTGGGACATGGATGGATATCTGAACTCTTGAGATTGAGTATTATGACTTATGATCGATTATAATGCACCACTATCATGAAATGTCTCAGAACAGTATAATTGAGGTCACAATTTTTATTTAACCTTTATTTAACTAGGCAAGTCAGTTAAGAACAAATTCTTATTTACAATGACGGCCAAACCCGGACGACGCTGGGCCAATTGTGCGCCACCCTATGGGACTCCCAATCACGGCCGGTTGTGATACAGCCTGGAATCGAACCAGGGGGTCTGTAGTGACGCCTCAAGCACTGAGATGCAGTGCCTTAGACCGCTGCGCACTCGGGAGCCCAATGTTTACATTGTTTACATTTGAACCTCAAATGAGACATTTCACCAGTAATTATATTTCTATGCTCATCACCTCAGTTTCCTTGTGTTTATTTGTAGGTTGATCGCTACATGAGTTATACACTGCTCAAAAAAATAAAGGGAACACTTAAACAACACAATGTAACTCCAAGTCAATCACACTTCTGTGAAATCAAACTGTCCACGTAGGAAACAACACTGATTGACAATACATTTCACATGCTGTTGTGCAAATGGAATAGACAACAGGTGGAAATTATAGGCAATTAGCAAGACACCCCCAATAAAGGACTGGTTTTGCAGGTGGTGACCACAGACCACTTCTCAGTTCCTATGCTTCCTGGCTGTTTTTTTGGTCACTTTTGAATGCTGGCGGTTTCACTCTAGTGGTAGCATGAGACGGAGTCTACAACCCACACAAGTGGCTCAGGTAGTGCAGCTCATCCAGGATGGCACATCAATGCGAGCTGTGGCAAGAAGGTTTGCTGTGTCTGTCAGCGTAGTGTCCAGAGCATGGAGGCGCTACCAGGAGACAGGCCAGTACATCAGGAGACATGGAGGAGGCCGTAGGAGGGCAAAAACCCAGCAGCAGGACTGCTACCTCCGCCTTTGTGCAAGGAGGTGCAGGAGGAGCACTGCCAGAGCCCTGCAAAATGACCTCCAGCAGGCCACAAATGTGCATGTGTCTGCTCAAACGGTCAGAAACAGACTCCATGAGGGTTGTATGAGGGCCCGACGTCCACAGGTGGGGGTTGTCCTTACAGCCCAACACCGTGCAGGACGTTTGGCATTTGCCAGAGAACACCAAGAATGGCAAATTCGCCACTGGCGCCCTGAGCTCTTCACAGATGAAAGCAGGTTCACACTGAGCACATGTGACAGACGTGACAGAGTCTAGAGACGCCGTGGAGAACGTTCTTCTGCAACATCGTCCAGCATGACCGGTTTGGCGGTGGGTCAATCATGGTGTGGGGTGGCATTTCTTTGGGGGGCCGCACAGCCCTCCATGTGCTCGCCAGAGGTAGCCTGACTGCCATTAGGTACTGAGATGAGATCCTCAGACCCCTTGTGAGACCATATGCTGGTGCGGTTGGCCCTGGGTTCCTCCTAATGCAAGACAATGCTAGACCTCATGTGGCTGGAGTGTGTCAGCAGTTCCTGCAATAGGAAGGCATTGATGCTATGGACTGGCCCGCCCGTTCCCCAGACCTGAATCCAATTGAGCACATCTGGGACATCATGTCTCGCTCCATCCACCAACGCCACGTTGCACCACAGACTGTCCAGGAATTGGCGGATGCTTTAGTCCAGGTCTAGGAGGAGATCCCTCAGGAGACCATCCTCCACCTCATCAGGAGCATGCCAAGGCATTGTAGGGAGGTCATACAGGCACGTGGAGGCCACACACACTACTGAGCCTCATTTTGGCTTGTTTTAAGGACATTACATCAAAGTTAGATCAGCCTGTAGTTTGGTTTTCCACTTTAATTTTGAGGGTGACTCCAAATCCAGACCTCCATGGGTTGATAAATTTGATTTCCATTGATAATTTTTGTGTGATTCTGTTGTCAGCACATTCAACTATGTAAACAAAAAAGTATTTAATAAGATTATTTCATTCATTCAGATCTAGGATGTGTTATTTTAGTGTTCCCTTCATTTTCTTGAGCAATGTAGTTATAGGCCTATAAATAATTTGTATTGTAACCTCAATATTTATATTTTGTTCAGATGGATACAATACATTTGTCTTTATTATCTCTGAATCAACAACATTTTACATTTACATTTGATTCATTTAGTAGACACTCCAGAGCGGCTTACAGTGCATTCATCTTAAGATAGCTACAGTGGGGAGAACAAGTATTTGATACACTGCCGATTTTGCAGGTTTTCCTACTTACAAAGCATGTAGAGGTCTGTAATTTTTATCATAGGTACACTTCAACTGTGAGAGACGAAATCTAAAACAAAAATCCAGAAAATCACATTGTATGATTTTTAAGTAATTAATTTGCATTTTATTGCATGACATAAGTATTTGATACATCAGAAAAGCATAACTTAATATTTGGTACAGAAACCTTTGTTTGCAATTACAGAGATCATATGTTTCCTGTAGGTCTTGACCAGGTTTGCACACACTGCAGTAGGGGTTTTGGCCCACTCCTCCATACAGACCTTCTCCAGATCCTTCAGGTTTCGGGGCTGTCGCTGGACAATATGGATTTCAGCTCCCTCCAAAGATGTTCTATTGGGTTCAGGTCTGGAGACTGGCTAGGCCACTCCAGGACCTTGAGATGCTTCTTACGGAGCCACTCCTTAGTTGCCCTGGCTGTGTGTTTCAGGTTGTTGTCATGCTGGAAGACCCAGCCACGACCCATCTTCAATGCTCTTACTGAGGGAAGGAGGTTGTTGGCCAAGATCTCGCGATATATGGCCCCATCCATCCTTCCCTCAATACGGTGCAGTCGTCCTGTCCCCTTTGCAGAAAAGCATCCCCAAAGAATGATGTTTCCACCTCCATGCTTCACGGTTGGGATGGTGTTCTTGGGGTTGTACTCATCCTTCTTCTTCCTCCAAACACGGCGAGTGGAGTTTAGACCAAAAAGCTATATTTTTGTCTCATCAGACCACATGACCTTCTCCCATTCCTCCTCTGGATCATCCAGATGGTCAAAGGCAAACTTCAGACGGGCCTGGATATGCGCTGGCTTGAGCAGGGGGACCTTGCGTGCGCTGCAGGATTTTAATCCATGACGGCGTAGTGTGTTACTAATGGTTGTCTTTGAGACTGTGGTCCCAGCTCTCTTCAGGTCATTGACCAGGTCCTGCCGTGTAGTTCTGGGCTGATCCCTCACCTTCCTCATGATCATTGATGCCCCACGAGGTCAGATCTTGCATGGAGCCCCAGACCGAGGGTGATTGACCGTCATCTTGAACTTCTTCCATTTTCTAATAATTGCGCCAACAGTTGTTGCCTTCTCACCAAGCTGCTTGCCTATTGTCCTGTAGCCCATCCCAGCCTTGTGCAGGTCTACAATTTTATCCCTGATGTCCTTACACAGCTCTCTGGTCTTGGCCATTGTGGAGAGGTTGGAGTCTGTTTGATTGAGTGTGTGGACAGGTGTCTTTTATACAGGTAACAAGTTCAAACAGGTGCAGTTAATAAAGGTAATGAGTGGAGAACAGGAGGGCTTCTTAAAGAAAAACTAACAGGTCTGTGAGAGCCGGAATTCTTACTGGTTGGTAGGTGATCAAATACTTACAGTGGGGAAAAAAAAGTATTTAGTCAGCCACCAATTGTGCAAGTTCTCCCACTTAAAAAGATGAGAGGCCTTTAATTTTCATCATAGGTACACGTCAACTATGACAGACAAAATGAGAAAAAAAAATCCTGAAAATCACATTGTAGGATCTTTAATGAATTTATTTGCAAATGATGGTGGAAAATAAGTATTTGGTAAATAACAAAAGTTTCTCAATACTTTGTTATATACCCTTTGTTGGCAATGACACAGGTCAAACGTTTTCTGTAAGTCTTCACAAGGTTTTCACACACTGTTGCTGGTATTTTGGCCCATTCCTCCATGCAGATCTCCTCTATAGCAGTGATGTTTTGGGGCTGTCGCTGGGCAACACAGACTTTCAACTCCCTCCAAAGATTTTCTATGGGGTTGAGATCTGGAGACTGGCTAGGCCACTCCAGGACCTTGAAATGCTTCTTACGAAGCCACTCCTTCGTTGCCCGGGCGGTGTGTTTGGGATCATTGTCATGCTGAAAGACCCAGCCACGTTTCATCTTCAATGCCCTTGCTGATGGAAGGAGGTTTTCAATCAAAATCTCACGATACATGGCCCCATTCATTCTTTCCTTTACACGGATCAGTCGTCCTGGTCCCTTTGCAGAAAAACAGCCCCAAAGCATGATGTTTCCACCCCCATGCTTCACAGTAGGTATGGTGTTCTTTGGATGCAACTCAGCATTCTTTGTCCTCCAAACACGACGAGTTGAGTTTTTACCAAAAAGTTATATTTTGGTTTCATCTGACCATATGACATTCTCCCAATCCTCTTCTGGATCATCCAAATGCACTTTAGCAAACTTCAGACGGGCCTGGACATGTACTGGCTTAAGCAGGGGGACACGTCTGGCACTGCAGGATTTGAGTCCCTGGCGGCGTAGTGTGTTACTGATGGTAGGCTTTGTTACTTTGGTCCCAGCTCTCTGCAGGTCATTCACTAGGTCCCCCCGTGTGGTTCTGGGATTTTTGCTCACCGTTCTTGTGATCATTTTGACCCAACGGGGTGAGATCTTGCGTGGAGCCCCAGATCAAGGGAGATTATCAGTGGTCTTGTATGTCTTCCATTTCCTAATACAGTGGGGAAAAAAGTATTTAGTCAGCCACCAATTGTGCAAGTTCTCCCACTTAAAAAGATGAGAGAGGCCTGTAATTTTCATCATAGGTACACGTCAACTATGACAGACAAATTGAGAAAAAAAAATCCAGAAAATCCCATTGTAGGATTTTTAATGAATGTATTTGCAAATTATGGTGGAAAATAAGTATTTGGTCACCTACAAACAAGCAAGATTTCTGGCTCTCACAGACCAGTAACTTCTTCTTTAAGAGGCTCCTCTGTCCTCCACTCGTTACCTGTATTAATGGCACCTGTTTGAACTTGTTATCAGTATAAAAGACACCTGTCCACAACCTAAAACAGTCACACTCCAAATTTCACAATGGCCAAGACCAAAGAGCTGTCAAAGGACACCAGAAACTAAATTGTAGACCTGCACCAGGCTGGGAAGACTGAATCTGCAATAGGTAAGCAGCTTGGTTTGAAGAAATCAACTGTGGGAGCAATTATTAGGAAATGGAAGACATACAAGACCACTGATAATCTCCCTCGATCTGGGGCTCCACGCAAGATCTCACCCCGTGGGGTCAAAATGATCACAAGAACGGTGAGCAAAAATCCCAGAACCACACGGGGGGACCTAGTGAATGACCTGCAGAGAGCTGGGACCAAAGTAACAAAGCCAACCATCAGTAACACACTACGCCGCCAGGGACTCAAATCCTGCAATGCGAGACGTGTCCCCCTGCTTAAGGCAGTACATGTCCAGGCCCGTCTGAAGTGCATTTGGATGATCCAGAAGAGGATTGGGAGAATGTCATATGGTCAGATGAAACCAAAATATAACTTTTTGGTAAAAACTCAACTCGTCATGTTTGGAGGACAAAGAATGCTGAGTTGCATCCAAAGAACACCATACCTACTGTGAAGCATGGGGTTGGAAACATCATGCTTTGGGGCTGTTTTTCTGCAAAGGGACCAGGACGACTGATCCGTGTAAAGGAAAGAATGAATGGGGCCATGTATTGTGAGATTTTGAGTGAAACCCTCCTTCCATCAGCAAGGGCATTGAAGATGAAACGTGGCTGGGTCTTTCAGCATGACAATGATCCCAAACACACCGCCCGGGCAACGAAGGAGTGGCTTCGTAAGAAGCATTTCAAGGTCCTGGAGTGGCCTAGCCAGTCTCCAGATCTCAACCCCATAGAAAATCTTTGGAGGGAGTTGAAAGTCTGTGTTGCCCAGCGACAGCCCCAAAACATCACTGCTCTAGAGGAGATCTGCATGGAGGAATGGGCCAAAACACCAGCAACGGTGTGTGAAAACCTTGTGAAGACTTACAGAAAACGTTTGACCTGTGTCATTGCCAACAAACGGTATATAACAAAGTATTGAGAAACTTTTGTTATTGACCAAATACTTATTTTCCACCATCATATGCCAATAAATTCATAAAAAATCCTACAATGTGATTTTCTGTAAAAAAAAATCTCATTTTGTCTGTCATAGTTGACGTGTACCTATGATGAAAATTACAGGCCTCTCTCATCTTTTTAAGTGGGAGAACTTGCACAATTGGTGGCTGACTAAATACTTTTTTTCCCCACTGTAATTGCTTCCACAGTTGATTTCTTCAAACCAAGCTGCTTACCTATTGCAGATTCAGTCTTCCCAGCCTGGTGCAGGTCTACAATTTTGTTTCTGGTGTCCTTTGACAGCACTTTGGTCTTGGCCATAGTGGAGTTTGGAGTGTGACTGTTTGAGGTTGTGGACAGGTGTCTTTTATACTGATAACAAGTTCAAACAGGTGCCATTAATACAGGTAACGAGTGGAGGACAGAGGAGCCTCTTAAAGAAGAAGTTACAAGTCTGAGAGAGCCAGAAATCTTGCTTGTTTGTAGGTGACCAAATACTTATTTCCCACCATAATTTGCAAATAAATTCATTAAAAATCCTACAATGTGATTTTCTAAAAAAAAAATCCCTCAATTTGTCTGTCATAGTTGACGTGTACTTATGATGAAAATTACAGGCCTCTCTCATCTTTTTAAGTGGGAGAACTTGCACAATTGGTGGCTGACTAAATACTTTTTTTCCCCACTGTATGTCATGCAATAAAATGCAAATGAATTACTTAAAAATCATACAATGTGATTTTCTGGATTTTTGTTTTAGATTCCGTCTCTCACAGTTGAAGTGTACCTATGATAAAAATTACAGACCTCTACATTCTTTGTAAGTAGGAAAACCTGCAAAATCGGCAGTGTATCAAATACTTGTTCTCCCCACTGTAGGTGAGACAACCACATATAACAGTCGTAGTAAGTACATTTCTACTCAATAAAGAAGCTATCAGCAAAGTCAGTTCTAGATGGAAAATACAAGTGCAAGCTTTTTTGCAAACAGTTTTGAATTGCAACTTTTGAAAGCTCCTCCAATTGTTTGAAACAGCTCTATTTTTCCACTGTGCACTTTGACCTCAACTCATTAGCTCAGAACAATGAAAAAACTTGCATCATGAGTTGTACAAATTGTATGATGTGATTCTGTGTTCTGGCTTTCTGCATGATTCTATATAACAGGCTGGGACAATGGAGGGTGGGGGATGGGGCTGCATGAGCCAAGTGTCTCCTCTTGATTGTTAACATCAATCATACAGTCTCATGGAGTCTCTCTCTCTGTGTGTGTGTGTGTGTGTGTGTGTGTGTGTGTGTGTGTGTATGTGTGTGTGTGTGTGTGTGTGTGTGTGTGTGTGTGTGTGTGTGTGTGTGTGTGTGTGTGTGTGTGTGTGTGTGTGTGTGTGTGTGTGGAGATATTGAGAGCTGGGGCAATGAGCTGTGTCATTTCAATCCCCTATTTCAGCTTTTGTTCCGACCTCCTGCTAACCAAATCGATTGCTTATTCACTGTCTGCCATGCTGTTGTGATGAGTCATGTCAGGTTGCAGGCAGAGAGAGGCAGGAGGAGGCTGCATCATGGTTTACTATCACACAGATGGATGCCTCCACTTGAGCTCGACAAAGTTCAGAAGGTCTCTAACTGGAAGGTGACACAGCGGGTGGCTTTGTACTACACTGTAAAACATTTCCTGTAAAATTTGCTGTAACAAACTGGCAGCAATTGGACAATAAGTTACTGTAATTTATTTTACAGTACAGATACTGTAATCCATTTTACAGTACCAAAAATGTTACTGTAATCTAATGTACAGTGCCAAGTCAGTTAATGTAATCTAATTGACAGTACAATTTACAATTACAGCATATTACTGTAATTACCCAGAGACATATACCCACACTGTAAAGAATTTCCAGTAATTTTCCCAGTAAATTACTGGCAGCACAGTAGCCAGTAGGTTAGTGTAAATGTACAGTAGAATACTGGCAGTACAGAAGCCAGTAAATTACTGTACATTTATAGGACCTTTAATGAAACACAAATTACTGTAACACCTGACAACAGCAACATGCTGTATTCCTAAAATGTACAGTGCATTACTGGAAGCACATTGGTTTGTAAACTGTTACAGATTTACAGTGCAGGCAGCTATTGCCTATGATGGGCAGTAGTTCTGTTACATGTATTTGATATAGGTATTTCAATAATTTCAATACCTATTTTGTAATTTGTATTTCACTGGCCTGAAGTATGATTAATGTATTTTGTAACAGTTTAATTATAATACATGTATCCTGAAGATGGCACACCCCTCACAGTTCTGGGGGATTCCAACCTCCCTACGTCTACATTTGACTCATTTCTCTCTGCCTCCTTCTTTCCACTCCTCTCCTCTTTTGACCTCACCCTCTCACCGTCCCACCCTACTCACAAGGCAGGCAATACGCTTGACCTCATCTTTACTAGATGCTGTTGTTCTACTAATCTGACTGCAACTCCCCTCCATGTCTCCGACCACTACTTTGTATCCTTTTCTCTCTCGCTCTCCTCCAACACTACTCACTCTGCCCCTACACAGATGGTAATGCGCCGTCGCAACCTTCGCTCTCTCTCTCCCGCTACTCTCTCCTCTTCCATCCTATCATCTCTTCCCTCTGCTCAATCCTTCTCCCTCCAATCTCCTGATTCTGCCTCCTCAACCCTCCTCTCCTCCCTTTCTGCATCCTTTGACTCTCTATGTCCCCTATCCTCCCGGCCGGCTCGGTCCTCCCCTCCAGCTCCGTGGCTTGATGACTCATTGCGAGCTCACAGAACAGAGCTCCGGACAGCTGAGCGGAAATGGAAGAAAACTAGACTCCCTGCGGACCTGGCATCTTTTCACTCCCTCCTCTCTACATTTTCTTCATCTGTTTCTGCTGCTAAGGCCACTTTCTACCACTCTAAATTCCAAGCATTTGCCTCTAACCCTAGGAAGATCTTTGCCACATTCTCCTCCCTGCTGAATCCCCCCCCACTCCCTCTCTGTGGATGACTTCGTCAACCATTTTGAAAAGAAGGTTGACGACATCCGATCCTCGTTTGTTAAGTCAAATGACACTGCTGGTCCTGCTCACACTGCCCTACCCTATGCTTTGACTTCTTTCTCCCCTCTCTCTCCAGATAAAATCTTGCGACTTGTGATGGCAGGCCGCCCAACAACCTGCCCGCTTGACCCTATCCCCTCCTCTCTTCTCCAGACCATCTCCGGTGACCTTCTCCCTTACCTCACCTCGCTGATCAACTCATCCTTGACCGCTGGCTATGTCCCTTCCGTCTTCAAGAGAGCGAGAGTTGCACCCCTTCTCAAAAAACCAACACTCGATCCCTCTGATGTCAACAACTACACACCAGTATCCCTTCTTTCTTTTCTCTCCAAAACTATTGAGCATGCCGTCTTTAGCCAACTCTCTAGCTATCTCTCTCAGAATGACCTTCTTGATCCAAACCAGTCAGGTTTCAAGACTGGTCATTCAACTGAGACTGCTCTTCTCTGTGTCACGGAGGCTCTCCGCACTGCTAAAGCTAACTCTCTCTCCTCTGCTCTTGTCCTTCTAGACCTGTCTGCTGCCTTTGATACTGTGAACCATCAGATCCTCCTCTCCACCCTCTCCGAGCTGGGCATCTCCGGCGCGGCTCACTCTTGGATTGCGTCCTACCTGACCGGTCGCTCCTACCAAGTGGCGTGGCGAGAAGCTGTCTCCGCACCATGTGCTCTCAACACTGGTGTCCCCCAGGGCTCAGTTCTAGGCCCTTTCCTATTCTCGCTATACACCAAGTCACTTGGCTCTGTCATATCCTCACATGGCCTCTCCTATCATTGCTACGCAGAAGACACACAACTAATCTTCTCCTTTCCCCCTTCTGATAACCAGGTGGCGAATCGCATCTCTGCATGTCTGGCAGACATATCAGTATGGATGACGGATCACCACCTCAAGCTGAACCTTGACAAGACGGAGCTGCTCTTCCTCCCGGGGAAGGACTGCCTGTTCCATGATCTCGCCATCACGGTTGACAACTCCGTTGTGTCCTCCTCTCAGAGTGCGAAGAGCCTTAGCGTGACCCTGGACAACACCCTGTCGTTCTCCGCTAACATCAAGGCGGTGACCCAATCCTGTAGGTTCATGCTTTACAACATTCGGAGAGTACGAAGCGGGAACCCCTACAACTCATCCAGAATGCCGCAGCCCGTCTTGTGTTCAACCTTCCCAAGTTATCTCACGTCACCCCGCTCCTCCGCACACTCCACTGGCTTCCAGTTGAAGCTCGCATCTGCTACAAGACCCTGGTGCTTGCCTACGGAGCTGTGAGGGGAACGGCACCTCCGTACCTTCAGGCTCTGATCAGTCCCTACACCCAAACGAGGGCATTGCGTTCATCCACCTCTGGCCTGCTGGCTCCCCTACCTCTGCGGAAGCATAGTTCCCGCTCAGCCCAGTCAAAACTGTTCGCTGCTCTGGCACCCCAATGGTGGAACAAGCTCCCTCACGACGCCAGGACAGCGGAGTCACTCACCACCTTCCGGAGACATTTGAAACCTTTAAGGAATACCTGGGATAGGATAAAGTAATCCTTCTACCCCCCCCTTACCCCAACACACCCCCAAAAAAAAAAAAAAAAAAAACATTTAATAAAAAAAAAAACATTGTAAAGTGGTTGTCCCACTGGCTATAAGGTCAATGCACCAATTTGTAAGTCGCTCTGGATAAGAGCGTCTGCTAAATGACGTAAATGTAAATGTAATGTAATGTATTTTATATTTTCTGATACAAAAATAAACATGCAATTAGCCCACTTAACTACAACAACATTCTCAAAAAATATGTTACCGTATTTTTTGTTTTTGCAAATAAATTCATTAAAAATCCTACAATGTGATTTTCTGGATTTTTTTCTTCTCAATTTGTCTGTCATAGTTTACGTGTACCTATGATGAAAATTACAGGCCTCTCTCATCTTTTTAAGTGGGAGAACTTGCACAATTGGTGGCTGACTAAATACTTGTTTTCCCCACTGTATATTTGTGAGAAAAAAAACGTATGGGGGATTGGAATTGATGCGGACAATTACATTGATGGAAGTTACAATCTTTCTGCAATGTTAAAGCTGATCTACCCCCCCCCCCAAAAAAATAAAATAAAATAATAATAATAATAATAATAATAATGAATTAATACACAAGTTAACTCAAATATTGACATTGCGTCAGCAATATCAATATATTTTTTATACATCTCCAGTTTGGCATGCGGTTTACAGAAGTACTGAACGACCCTTCACTCCCCTTTTGTTCCATGCTGGCTGAAGACCTAGCTAGCCAGTAACTAGCTACCGCCAGACACAGATGAAAAGGGAAACGTATGAGTATCTTTGCCATTGTTGAATTTAATTATATTTGCTGACACCCTACAGTGAAATTTTGGCACCAGTAGAGTAGCTATGTAGGTATATAAACCACGCCCCTCTGCAAACACGCCTTCTCCGATGTTGCTTACAACACGGTACTTATTTAAATTGGGGTTGTTCTCAGATTCTGACATTAAGGACTCATTGTGCGTATTTAAGTGACATTATGTTCATAGGAGCTGACAACGCTCCCGTGACACTAGTCAAAAGGCTTAAAATCTAATTTAAACTGTAGGCATTCATATTTGAGCCAACTTTCTTTTATTTAATTTTCATATCTATGACTCCCTGTTTGCATAGAACAAAAAATCCAAGGAAAGAGGACTTTTATTTTTTGATGAGAGCCTTGAAAGTTACAGTAGAAGTCACAAGTGTCAAAAGTGCCACAATATAAGAGAAGGGTGCAACTGCAATCCACAATATGGGTCGCTCCTGCATGTGGGCATTCCTGCATCTTTTTCTTATGTTTTATTTTTTTATTTAACATTTATTTAACTAGGCAAGTCAGTTAAGAACAAATTCTTATTTACAATGATGGCCTACCATCTGCAGAAACCCCTCTTCATCAAATCAAATCTAAATGTATTTGTCACATGCGCCGAATATAACAGGTGGTAGACCTTACCGTGAAATGCTTACTTACAAGCCCTTAACTTCAAGAATTAGAGTTAAGAAAATATTCACTAAATAAACAAAAGTAAAAAATAAAACGTAACACAATAAAATTACATAACAATAACGAGGCTATATTCAGGGGGTACCGGTACCGAGTCAATGTGCGAGGGTACAGGTTAGTCAAGGTAGTTTGTACATGTAGGTTGTGGTAAAGTGACTATGCATAGATAATAAACAGCGCGTAGCAGCACTGTAAAAACAAAGGGAGGTGGGGGTCAATGCAAATAGTCCGGGTGGCCATTTGATTAATTGTTCAGCAGTCTTATAGCTTGGGGGTAGAAGCTGTTAAGGAGATTTTTGGACCTAGACTTGGCGCTCCGGTACCGCTTGCCATGCGAGAGCAGAGAGAACAGTCTATGACTTGGGTAACTGGAGTCTTAGACAATTTTTTGGGCCTTCCTCTGACACCGCCTGGTATATAGGTCCAGGATGGCAGGAAGTTTGGCCCCAGTGATATATTGGGCCGTACGCACTATCCTCTGTAGCGCCTTACAGTCGGATGCCAAGCAGTTGCCATTCCAGGCGGTGATGCAACTGGTCAGGCTGCTCTCGATGGTGCAGCTGTATAACTTTATGAGGATCTGGGGACCCATGCCAAATCTTTCAGTGTCCTGAGGGGAAAAAGGTGATGTTGTGCCCTCTTCATGACTGTCTTGGTGTGTTTGGACCATGATAATTTGTTGGTGATGTGGACACCAAGGAACTTGAAACTCTCGATATGCTCCACTACAGCCCTGTTGATGTTAATGGGGCCTGTTCATCCCTCCTTTTCATGTAGTCCACGATCTTCTCCTTTTTCTTGCTCACAATGAGGGAGAGGTTGTTGTCCTGGCACCACACTGCCAGGTCTCTGACCTCCTCCCTATACAGTGAGGGAAAAAAGTATTTGATCCCCTGCTGATTTTGTACGTTTGCCCACTGACAAAGACATGATCAGTCTATAATGTTAATGGTAGGTTTATTTGAACAGTGAGAGACAGAATAACAACAACAAAATCCAGAAAAACGCATGTAATTTTTTTATTTTATTGATTTGATTTTAATGAGGGAAATAAGTATTTGACCCCTCTGCAAAACATGACTTAGTACTTGGTGGCAAAAACCTTGATGGCAATCACAGAGGTCAGACGTTTCTTGTAGTTGGCCACCAGGTTTGCACACATCTCAGGAGGTATTTTGTCCCACTCCTCTTTGCAGATCTTCTCCAAGTCATTAAGGTTTCGAGCCTGACGTTTGGCAACTCGAACCTTCAGCTCCCTCCACAGATTTTCTATGGGATTAAGGTCTGGAGACTGGCTAGGCCACTCCAGGACCTTAATGTGCTTCTTCTTGAGCCACTCCTTTGTTGCCTTGGCCGTGTGTTTTGGGTCATTGTCATGCTGCAATACCCATCCACGACCCATTTTCAATGCCCTGGCTGAGGGAAGGAGGTTCTCACCCAAGATTTGACGGCACATGGCCCCGTCCATCGTCCCTTTGATGCGGTTAAGTTGTCTTGTCCCCCAAAGCATAATGTTTCCACCTCCATGTTTGACGGTGGGGATGGTGTTCTTGGGGTCATAGGCAGCATTCCTCCTCCTCCAAACACGGCGAGTTGAGTTGATGCCAAAGAGCTCCATTTTGGTCTCATCTGACCACAACACTTTCACCCAGTTCTCCTCTGAATCATTCAGATGTTAATTGGCAAACTTCACACGGGCCTGTATATGTGCTTTCTTGAGCAGGGGGACCTTGCAGGCGCTGCAGAATTTCAGTCCTTCACGACGTAGTGTGTTACCAATTGTTTTCTAGGTGACTATGGTCCCAGCTGCCTTGAGATCATTGACAAGATCCTCCCGTGTAGTTCTGGACTGATTCCTCACCGTTCTCATGATCATTGCAACTCCACGAGGTGAGATCTTGCATGGAGCCCCAGGCCGAGGGAGATTGACAGTTCTTTCGTGTTTCTTCCACTTGCGAATAATCACACCAACTGTTGTCACCTTCTCACCAAGCTGCTTGGCGTTGGTCTTGTAGCCCATTCCAGCCTTGTGTAGATCTACAATCTTGTCCCTGACATCCTTGGAGAGCTCTTTGGTCTGGGCCATGGTGGAGAGTTTGGAATCTGATTGATTGATAGCTTCTGTGGACAGGTGTCTTTTATACAGGTAACAAGCTGAGATTAGGAGCACTCCCTTTAAGAGTGTGCTCCTAATCTCAGCTCGTTACCTGTATAAAAGACACCTGGGAGCCAGAAATCTTTCTGATTGAGAGGGGGTCAAATACTTATTTCCCTCATTAAAATGCTAATCAATTTATAACATTTTTGACATGCGTTTTTCTGGATTTTTTTGTTGTTGTTATTCTGTCTCTCAATGTTCAAATAAACCTACCATTAAAATTATAGACTGATCATTTCTTTGTCAGTGGGCAAACGTACAAAATCAGCAGGGGATCAAATACTTGTTTCCCTCACTGTAGGCTGTCTCATTGTTGTCAGTGATCAGTCCTACCACTGTTGTGTCGTCAGCAAACTTAATGATGATGTTGGAGTCGTGCTTGGCAACGCAGTCTTGGGTGAACAGGGAGTACAGGAGGGGACTAAGCACGCACCCCTGAGGGGCTCCCCTGTGTTGAGGACCTGCATGGCAGATGTGTTGTTGCCTACCCTTACCACCTGGGGGCGGCCAGTCAGGAAGTCAAGGATCCCGTTGCAGAGGGAAGTGTTTAGTTCCAGGGTCCTTAGCTTAGTGATGAGCTTTGTGGGCACTATGGTGTTGAATGCTAAGCTGTAGTCAATGAACAGCATTCTCACATATCTGTTCCTTTTCTCCAGGTGGGAAAGAGCAGTTTGGAGTGCGATTGAGATTGCATCATCTGTGGATCTGTTGGGCGGTATGCGATTTGGAGTGGGTCTAGTGTTTCCGGGATGATGGTGTTGATGTGAGCCATGACCAGCCTTTCAAAGCACTTCATGGCTACTGACGTGAGTGCTACGGGGCGGTAGTCATTTAGGCAGGTTACCTTCGCATTATAAGGCACAGGAACTATGGTGGTCTGCTTGAAACATGTGGGTATTACAGACTCAGTCAGGGAGAAGTTTAAAATGTCAGTGAAGACACTTGCCAGTTGGTCTGCGCATGTTCTGAGTACACGCCCTGGTAATCCGTCTGTCCCCGCGGCCTTGTGAATGTTGACCTGTTTAAAGGTCTTGCTCACATCGGCTATGGAGAGCGTGATCACGCAGTCGTCCGGAACAGCTGGTGCTCTCATGCATGCTTCAGTGTTGCTTGCCTCGAAGCAAGCATGAAAGGCATTTAGCTCATCTGGTTGGCTCGCGTCACTGGGCAGCTCGCGGCTGGGTTTCCTTTTGTAGTCTGTAATAGTTTGAAAGCCCTGCCACATCCGATGAGCGTCAGAGCCGGTTAAATCTTAGTCCTGCATTGACGCTTTACCTGTTTGATGGTTTGTCTGAGGTCATAGCGGGATTTCTTATAAGCGTCCGGATTAGTGTCCCACTCCTTGAAAGCGGCAGTTCTAGCCTTTAGCTCGGTGCGGATGTTTCCTGTAATCCATGGCTTCTGATTGGGATATGTACGTACGGTCACTGTGGGGACGACGTCATCAGTGCACTTATTGATGAACCCAGTGATTGAGGTGGTTTACTCCTCAATGCCATTGGATTAATCACAGAACATATTCCAGACCTAGCTGCTTTGTCCTGCCGATGCACGGAAAACCCAGGCAGCTCTAGGAAGTAAGTACCAACTTCCCTTTTGACCCACATTCAAAAGTGTCACAAAAACATTAAGACGTGGTCGAGGGGGGCCGTTCATGCAGGAACCAATGGGAAGCTCGAGGGGGGGCATTCCTGATGCAGGAATGCTCACATGCAGGAATGCCCCGAATTGCGGGCTGCAGTTGCACACTATTGCAATATAAAACATTAGGAAACAGGCTTAATAACATCCCCACTTGCTTTACTTTACTTGCACACATTGCCAACGTCAATGCTTAACTGTTCACACATGATTAAAACCACTCAAAAGTGCTTGTAAAAACTTTTACTACTGTAACCCACAACATAAATGATAGCTGTTACAGTTCACAACACAGCAGGAAAACAGAGAATCTCGAAATTCAAAGTGCCTTCCACTCAGAAGCAGCTAAAATCTCAGGTTTTTATGCAATCGCTATGCAACCACTCTGCCTCACCGAACGTGTCTGGTTTATGAAGCTGCCTGGCTTGCTTTTTTATGAGAAATTGAGAAAGGCTTATGAAATAACAGCACCAAATGGCCTTAAGCCTCACCATGATGAATTGTGTCTGCTCTCAGAACCCCACTGTTCTGTTGAGGCTCTCTCCATTTGCCTGCTAATAGCCCACAGAAACATCAAGCACGCAGAGAAAGTTCAGGGATAATTTGTTGCTCTCTTATCAGACGCACAAAGATGTGCCGGAGCCAGTTCTGTTGATGCAGTAGTGCTTGGCCGACTCATGATCGCCTCTCTGACTCTAATTTGAAAATGGCTGAGTCCTAGGCTAGGTGTCAGAGAGTGATGTTAGGAAGACACACTCATGGAAGTACCCAATCTTTGATATGGTAAACATGAGGTATCAAACTGTAGAACTCGCTAACCTTGGTAGCGAGGCAAACTTTAGTACATGATACATGAAGCAAATAATTATGTTTATTTGCTACTGCTATATAGCAACATCAAAGAAAGGCTATTTGTATAAATAGACAAAGCAACCTTATCGGTGAAGCAACAAAAGAAATGATGCCACATGCTGGCAATTATTCCCCTGCTTCAGAGAAATATTCAGTTATCACACTTACCTTAACCAGCATTGTCAAGGTGGTGTGGGGGTATGCTGTTATAAAACAAAATCTATTGGAGCAACGTGTTTTACCATTACTTGAGTTGTGCGGTAAAGACACAATGCTGGCTTAAACACAAATGACACATCTCTATTTACATGACTATTTACAAGTCCTGTGTTGTTCTTCAATCATTCACAGCCCCGACATTTTTTGAGAAAATGTATTTATATATCATGCTATATTATCCTGAGATGTTTGTGACATAGCCTGTAACATGTCAATAAATGTGAACTGCCTTCAAGTGCCATATAATTCATATCATATATTATCTTAAATATTGCACATGGTTCGGTCAAATTTCGGTTTTAAAGTTACCTTTATGCTGTTGTGCTTTTCAATGTTGCACATTAGACATACAGTACCAGTCAAAGGTTTGGACACATCGACAGACAAGTTCCTTACTTTTTCCCCCTTCCACTTTCCTCTTCCATTTTTGCGGTAATGCTGCAATTATTTGGTTGTAATTTTGGGTAGAGCAGACATTTCCATATGTTTTTGTTAGCTGAATGTGCGACATAACTCCACCAGTCCTACCTATGATATAATTTACGAAGATTATACCTTTTTTAAACAGTTTTTCAAAAAATATAGGTTTTTTTATCAATTAGTACATTTGAGTTTAACCACAATATTTGTTGCATTATTTGTTCTGTCGTTTCTGGAGGATTAAATTGAAATTGCAACCAACTTTCTATGGCTTGTTTTAGAAATAGTGATATTTGGGAGATGATTTCCTTTTCAAATAACTGAAAGTGAGAGGTTGCAATCTGAATAAAGGGAAAAAGGCCATTCTTGAACATGGGGTGAGACAATCTTACTCATTTGCTAGAGAACTAGTTCGGATTTAAGTATAACTTTTGTATGACTGAAGCTTTTAGTGATAGGTCTGATGCTTTAATATTTAATAATTTCTGTCCTCCGAATTCATATTAATTATATAAATAGGCCCGTTTAATTTTGTCTGGCTTGCCGTTACAAATAAAATGGAATATTTTTTTCTCATATAATTTAGGCGTAGGTAAGACCATAAGCAAATAGGTAAACTGGGATAATACTAAAGAGTTAATCAGGGTGATTTTTCCACAAATAGACTGGTATTTACCTTTCCATGGTAGCAAGATCTTATAAAATTTTTCTAACTTTCTATTAAAATGTATTGGAGTGAGATCATTTATTTTATTTGGATATGTATTCCGAGTATATCCACATCACCATGAGACCATTTTATTGGTAAACTACATGGTAATGTAAAAATTGTATTTTTTAGTGATCCAATACGTAATACAGTACATTTATCATAATTTGCTTGTAATCCAGAGAAGTTAGAAAATGTATCTAGATCCTCTATGAGGCTGTGGAGGGATTCAAGTTGTGGATTTAAAAGAAAACATGAATCATCAGCGTACAATGACACCTTTGATTTTAATCCCTGGATTTCTAATCCGTTGATATTAATGTTGGATCTGATTTTAATAGCTAACATTTCGATGGCCGTAATAAATAGATATGCCGATAGTGGACAACCTTGTTTTACTCCTCTTGACAGTTTAAAACTTTCGGAGAAATAGCCATTATTTACTATTTTACAGCTAGGTTTACTGTACATGATTTTAACCCATTTTATAAGAGATTCTCCAAAATTGAAATGCTCCAGGCATTTATATATAAACTCCATTTGTACTTTCTCAAATGCCTTTTCAAATTCTGCTATGAATAGCAGGCCTGGTTTCCCAGATGTTTCATAGTGTTCTATTGTTTCCAGGACTTGCCTTATATTATCTCCAATGTATCATCCATGTAAAAAACCTGTCTGATTAGAATGAATAATGTCAGACAATACCTTTTTAATTCTATGCGCTATACATTTTGCTAGACTTTTTGCATCACAATACTGATGTGTAAGGGGCCTCCAATTTTTTAAATGGACTGGATCTTTATATTTCCCACTTCTATCCTGTTTCAGTAATAATGAAATCAGACCTTCTTCTTGAGTGTCTGATAATCTACCATTTACATAGGAGTGGTTTAAACATGCTAATAACGGTCCTCTGAGCATATCAAAAAAGGTTTGGTATACCTCGACTGGTATGCCATCCAACCCTGGAGTTTTCCCGGACTAAAAGTATTTAATTGCATCCAGAAGTTCCTCCTCTGTAATTGCACCTTCCCATGTTTAATAGCAGTTGGCATCCAGTAAATGTTGCATTACCGCCACCTACTATACTTTGCTTAAAAAAACAAAAACAAAAAACAAATACCCTACCATCTAACACTACACTCACAAAAAAAAAGAACACCACCCTACTCCACTATTTAAATCTATTTAGTCCTACCTCAGGCCAACAACCTGAAAGGATGGGACACCACCACTTAACACACCCTGTAACTCTTCTGATGTCAAGTCTCGCACACCCAAATATCTCTCTGCAGCTGCCACCACAACCCCAATTTTCTGCGACTTACATTCCATCCCTGCAGTACAGTTGATAACCATTGCTATAAATGCTAAAAAATCTTACTGAAACATATATCACGTGTTGGCCTATTCCTCTGTACTGGTACAGATCTACTACTCACACCACTCCTCTCAGGGTCCTTCCCTCTTGACCGATCTTCCTCTAATTTCTTCATTTCCTCAGCATATGACAACTTCTGCCTGGAAACCTCAACCTGCCTCTCTCGCACAGGACATTTCTGATCCCCAGCCCCATGAGGCACCCCTACAATTAACACATACCACTACTTTCCCCAATGCTACACATTCCTTTGTCTCATGCCCTTCTGCACACTTCTCACACCAAGGAACCTTCCTCCTACACACTGCTGCCACATGCCCATAAGCTTGACACCTGTAGTAACATCATGTATTCGGCACAAAAGCTCGTACATGATAACTTATATATCCTAACATCACTTTGTTGGGCAAAGACTCGACATCAAAACTCAAAAGAACAGAGAATGACTCTTCTGTTTCACCACTCACGCCACCCTGTCTGCATCGCCCCAAACAACGAGCATCACAAACACTGGGAATCTTCCCCTTCAGTTGGTCAACTTTTACATTTACTGCTACCCCAGTAATCACTCCTTTCAATGGTGCCCTTTTATTGAGCGCAAAACAATTCACATCTCTTGCCCCCATTCGTTTAACGCGGAGCACCTGCTCCCTCTGACAAGCAGAAGCACAAACAATTATCAGAAGACCACTTCTGGTTACCTTCACCAATTCCACAGCACCCAACTCTGTTTTCACACACCCTGAAACCAAAAATGGATCAGCCAAAAGACAAGGTTACACTTTTTCCAAAAACTTCACTCCTACTGTCACAGACTCATCTTCATCCTGACCCTCGGTGCAATTCTCAGGCTCCAAGAACTTCACCACACCTACCACCTCCGATACTTTGCCCTCATTCACTTCCATTTCTCCTTCTGTCTTCAGCTCACTCTGCTTATACTTTCTACCATTCTTCTTTAACAAACCATCTCCCTTTTTCCCGCAATTTCTAACCGACTCAATCTCACGCTCTTCCTCCCTCTCTCTCTTAGACCTCCTCTGCCTCTCTTTTTCCCTCCATTCCTCCTCCGTATTCCATGTATACATCTCCTTATGATAATACTGCACTTCTCCTGACATACATTTTGTTCTTGCCTTCTCAAGGGACGCCATTTAACCGGCTGTCACAATCTCTGTACAATCAGCACGAACCCCTCGGGATGTAGCGCTCAACAGTGCATCCCACATAGCTCGTCTTGATGTTCTTCATTATCAATAGCTAACGCTACGCTTTTCCATTTCATATAAGCGCGCTCCTCCAACCACCATCACTCGTTACGTGACGGCGGATGGTGGTTGGAGGAGCGCGCTTCTCCCATGGGCAAAGACACTCAAAAGGGTTGAAAGACACACAATAATTTTGATCCGAATGTGCAAATTGTCCAAACTGATCCGCAAGGTAGATGGATTATTTAAAATATGTTTTTGAACCATAAACAGATTTGGCTCATTAATCTATATGGTCTAAATAATGATGATCCACGCTTCTTTGAATAATAATATAATATGCCATTTAGCAGACGCTTTTATCCAAAGCGACTTACAGTCATGTGTGCATACATTTTTACGTATGGGTGGTCCCAGGTATTGAACCCACTACCCTGGCGTTACAAGCGCCATGCTCTACCAATTGAGCTACAGAGGACCAGTCAAAAGTTTGGACACACCTACTCATTCAAGGGTTTTCTTTATCTTGACTATTTTCTACATTGTAGAATAATAGTGAAGAAATCAAAACTATGAAATAACACATATGGAATCATGTAGTAACCAAAGAAATGTTAAACAAATCAAAATATATTTTATATTTGAGATTCTTCAAAGTCGCCACCCTTTGCCTTGATGACAGACTTGCACACTCTTGGCATTCTCTCAACCAGCTTCATGAGGTAGTCAGCTGGAATGCATTTCAATTAACAGGTGTGCCATGTTAAAAGTTAATTTGATGTGCCAATCAGTTGTGTTGTGACAAGGTAGGGGTTGTGTACAGAAGATAGCCCTATTTGGTAAAAGTCCAAGTCCATATTATGGCAAGAACAGCTCAAATAAGCAAAAGGAAATGACAGTCCAACATTACTTTTAGAAAGTTTCTTCAAGTGCAGTCGCAAAAACCATCAAGCGCTATGATGAAACTGGCTCTCATGAGGACCACCACAGGAAAGGAAGACCCAGAGTTACCTCTGCTGCAGAGGATATGTTCATTAAAGTTAACTGCACCTCAGATTGCAGCCCAAAGAAATGCTTCACAGAGTTCAAGTAACAGACACATCTCAACATCAACTCATGACTCTCATGTGATTGTCCCACGTGAGAAGCCCAAAATCAGAATACAGAGAAGCAACAATCTACAGATCTCTCTCTCTCTCTCCTGTGGTCATAAAAATGACCACAGGAGAGAGATTGTGTCACGGTTTCGGCCGAGACTGCTCCTCCTCCTGGTTCGGGCAGGCTTCGGCGTTCGCCATCCCCGGAGTACTAGCTGCCACCGTTGAATGTTTCGTGGTGTGATTGCTTTGGTCTGTCTTGTACACCT
Organism: Coregonus clupeaformis; assembly: GCF_020615455.1. Taxonomy (NCBI): domain Eukaryota; kingdom Metazoa; phylum Chordata; class Actinopteri; order Salmoniformes; family Salmonidae; genus Coregonus; species Coregonus clupeaformis. Next base: position 15,950,246 of record NC_059231.1, on the reverse strand, counting down.
GTGTCTGTTTGTGTTCTGATTACGTGTCCTATAAGTTCCCTGTTTGGTATTGGTTAGATTGTGTGTTGTTGTCTGCCTGTATTTTCGGAGCTGCGTTTTGACGCTCTGTTTGTTTGTTTAGTGTTTACGCATGGTTTACGTATTCACTCGCCTCTGTTTGTTTTCGAGGCTGTGTATTGTAATTTAGCACTTTTGACTAGTAAAGTCTGTTGGACGAAGCCTCTGTGTCCTGCGCCTGACTCCTCCACCACATCCACATCGGTTCTTCTGACAGAACAACACACCAACCATGGAGTCAGCAGGAGCAGCTGCGACACCCAAGTCGCTGGAGGAACGGATCAGCTATCAGGACACCATGATCCGGCAACTTGGGTCCGCCATGGACGAGGTGTCCAACACTCTGCACCGGTTGGTTACTGGGGAGGTGCCCACGTCTTCTTACACCATCCCATCACCAACGGCCAGTCCTCCTCTCTCAGCACTGGAACCCAGGGGCATTCGGCTCTCGCTCCCGAGGGCATATGGCCGGTTCTGCAGCCGGGTGTCAGGGGTTCCTCCTGCAGGTGGAACTTTACCTGGCTACCCCTACACCCAGCGCCCTCGGGATACGAGAGCGTCTCCGCCCTCATCTCCTGTCTATCCGGCAAGGCGTTGGAGTGGGCCAACGCCGAATGGAGGGGAATAGACGCCGCTACCATCACCTACGCGGAGTTCTCCCGCCGCTTCAGGGCTGTCTTCGATCACCCACCTGAGGGAAAGGCGGCGGGGGAGCGTCTGTTCCACCTCCGACAGGGGGAAGAGGAGCGCACAGGAGTTCGCCCTGGAGTTCGGACTCTAGCGGCGGATGCGGGGTGGAATGAGAGGGCCCTCATCGACCATTACCGGTGTAGCTTACGAGAGGATGTTCGTCGTGAGCTGGCCTGCAGGGACACCAACCTATCCTTCGACCAGTTGGTGGACATCTCCATCCGTCTCGACACCCTGCTGGCTACCCGCGGACGTCCCGAGTGGGGGTCGTCCATTCCACCCTCCAGCACCTCCGAGCCAATTCCCATGGAGCTCGGGGGTGCTGGCGCTAGAGAGAGGAGGAGAGAGAACCCGAGGGGGGCCATCCCCTGCACCAACTGTGGCCGTGGAGGACACACCGCGGCCAGGTGCTGGGGAGGGTCTCCTGGGAGAGGGGACAACAGGTCACGCACTGGGGAGTCATTTCAGGTGAGTAGGCGCCCCACTTACCCAGAGCTCTCTGTTGGTCACATGAGTATTCCTGTGAGATTTCCACAGGTGGCACCTCATTCCCAGCATAAGGCGCTAGTAGATTCAGACGCAGCTGGGAATTTTATTGATCGTGCATTTTGTCATTGGTTAGGAATTCCCCTTCGGCCGGTAGAAGCCCCCTTTCCTGTCCACGCCCTAGACAGCCGGCCGTTGGGGTCGGGGCTGATCAGAGAAGTCACAGCACCACTTAAGATGACAACGCAGGGGGGTCATGAGGAGATCATTCAGTTTTATCTGATTGACTCTCCTGCGTACCCCGTGGTGCTGGGGCTTCCCTGGTTAAGCGCCCATGATCCTACCATTGCGTGGCAACAGAGGGCTCTTATGGAGTGGTCTGCCCAGTGTGTAGGGAAATGTCTAGGTGTTTCCTTAGGGGCGACCTCGGTAGAGAGTCCGAACCAAGTGCCCGCAATGCGCATTCCCCCTGAGTATGAGGACTTAGCACTTGTGTTCAGCAAAACGAGGGCAACACGGCTACCACCTCATAGACAGGGGGACTGTGCGATAAATCTCCAAACAGGAGCGGCACTTCCGGCGGAGCCGTGTGTATCCCCTGTCTCAAGAGGAGACTGCGGCTATGGAGACTTACATAGCCGAGTCCTTGGCACAGGGATACATTCGGTCCTCCACTTCCCCGGTTTCCTCGAGTTTCTTCTTTGTGAAGAAGAAGGACGGGGGTTTGCGCCCGTGTATTGATTACCGTAGTCTCAATCAGATCACGGTTAAGTACAGTTACCCTCTTCCACTGATTGGGACTATGACGGAGTCATTACGCGGAGCGCAGTTCTTCACAAAGTTGGATCTCAGGAGCGCGTACAATCTGGTGCGCATTAGGGAGGGGGATGAATGGAAAACGGCATTTAGTACCACCTCGGGTCATTACGAGTATCTCGTCATGCCATACGGGTTAATGAATGCTCCTTCAGTCTTCCAATCCTTTGTTGACGAGATTTTCCGGGACATGCATGGGCAGGGTGTGGTAGTGTACATCGACGACATCCTAGTGTACTCTTCTACACGAGCCGAGCATGTAGCCCTGGTGCGCTGAGTGTTAAGAAGACTGTTGGAGCATGACTTGTATGTCAAGGCAGAGAAATGCCTGTTCTTCCAGGAGTCCGTCTCCTTTTTGGGTTATCGGTTGTCCGCGTCTGGTGTGGAGATAGAGGTAGACCGTGTGTCGGCCGTGCGTAATTGGCAAACTCCAACCACTGTAAAAGAGGTGCAGCAGTTCTTGGGTTTTGCTAATTACTACCGGAGGTTTATCCGGGGCTTTGGACAGGTTGCAGCTCCCATTATGTCCCTGCTAAAGGGGGGTCCGGTTCGTTTGCAGTGGTCAGCTGAGGCGGACAGGGCATTTGTCAAACTGAAGAACCTGTTCACCTCGGCCCCGGTGCTGGCGCATCCGGATCCCTCTTTACCATTCCAAGTAGAGGTAGACGCGTCCGAGACCGGTATTGGGGCAGTCCTGTCACAACGGTCCGGCACGCCACCTAAGCTCCGCCCCTGTGCGTTCTACTCCAAGAAGCTCAGCTCGGCGGAGCGGAATTATGACGTTGGGGACAGGGAGTTGTTAGCTGTAGTCCAGGCCCTAAAGTTGTGGAGGCATTGGCTTGAGGGGGCTCAACACCCTTTCCTCATTCTGACTGATCACCGTAACCTGGAGTACATCCGGGCAGCTAGGAGATTGAACCCTCGTCAGGCTAGGTGGAACATGTTCCTGACCCGGTTTGTTTTTAAGATCACATACATCCCAGGGTCCCAGAACGGTAAGGCAGACGCCCTGTCCCGGCGGTATGACACAGAGGAGAGGGCCATTGAGCCTACTTCCATACTGCCGGAGTCTTGTCTGGTGGCTCCGGTGGTATGGGAGGTCGATGCGGAAATCGAGCGGGCACTGCGTACCGACCCTACTCCCCCTGAGTGTCCTGTGGGGCGGACGTACGTGCCGCTCGAGGTTCGTGATCGTCTTATTTATTGGGCTCATACATCACCCTCCTCTGGACATCCAGGTATTGGCCGGACAGTGCACTGCCTTAGCGTGAAATACTGGTGGCCAAATTTAGCTAAGGATGTGAGGGTTTATGTCTCCTCCTGCTCGGTGTGTGCCCAGTGTAAGGCGCCTAGACATTTGCCCAGGGGTAAGTTACATCCCCTGCCCGTTCCACAACGACCATGGTCCCACCTCTCGGTGGATTTTGTAACCGACCTACCCCCTTCCCAGGGGAATACCACCATTTTGGTCGTTGTGGATCGGTTCTCCAAGGCCTGTCGTCTCCTCCCAATGCCGGGTCTCCCTACTGCCCTACAGACCGCCGAGGCCCTATTTACCCACGTGTTCCGGCACTATGGGGTGTCCGAGGATATTGTGTCTGACCGAGGTCCCCAGTTCACCTCCAGAGTCTGGGGGGCGTTCATGGAACGCTTGGGGGTCTCGGTGAGCCTTACCTCGGGGTACCACCCAGAGAGCAATGGGCAGGTTGAACGAGTCAACGAGGATGTGGGTAGGTTTCTGAGGTCCTATTGCCGGGACCGGCCGGAGGAGTGGTCTAGGTATATCCCCTGGGCAAAGATGGCCCAGAACTCTCTCCGCCACTCCTCCACCAACTTAACACCTTTCCAGTGTGTTTTAGGGTATCAGCCGGTCCTGGCACCGTGGCACGAGAGCCAGATCGAGGCCCCTGTGGTGGACGAGTGGATTCGGCGCTCGGAGGAGACGTGGGACGCTGCCCATGTCCATCTGCAGCGGGCCATCCGTCAACAAAAGGCGAGCGCCGATCGCCACCGCAGTGAGGGACCGGTGTACGCACCGGGAGATCGAGTCTGGCTCTCGACTCGAAACCTGCCTCTCCGCCTGCCCTGCCGGAAGCTGGGTCGGCGGTTTGTGGGGCCCTTTAAAGTCCTGAGAAGATTGAACGAGGTGTGTTACAGGTTACAACTGCCTATTGAGTACAATAATATTAACCCCTCGTTCCATGTGTCTCTTCTCAGGCCGGTGGTAGCTGGCCCACTCCAAGAAGATGAGATAGGAGAGACCTCTCCGCCCCCTTTGGACATCGAGGGGGCCCCGGCGTACAGGGTCCGGACCATCTTGGACTCGAGGCGCCGGATGAGTGGTCTCCAGTATCTCGTGGAGTGGGAGGGGTGCGGTCCGGAGGAACGGTGCTGGGTGCCTAGGAGGGACATCCTAGATCCATCCCTCCTGACTGAGTTCCACCGTGGGCATCCCACGCGCCCGGGTCCGCGTCCTCCTGGCCGTCCCTGAGGCCGGGGTCGGCGCACGGCTGGAGCCGCGCGTCAAGGGGGGGGTACTGTCACGGTTTCGGCCGAGACTGCTCCTCCTCCTGGTTCGGGCAGGCTTCGGCGTTCGCCGTCCCCGGAGTACTAGCTGCCACCGTTGAATGTTTCGTGGTGTGATTGCTTTGGTCTGTCTTGTACACCTGTGTCTGTTTTGTGTTCTGATTACGTGTCCTATAAGTTCCCTGTTTGGTATTGGTTAGATTGTGTGTTGTTGTCTGCCTGTATTTTCGGAGCTGCGTTTTGACGCTCTGTTTGTTTGTTTAGTGTTTACGCATGGTTTACGTATTCACTCGCCTCTGTTTGTTTTCGAGGCCGTGTATTGTAATTTAGCACTTTTGACTAGTAACGTCTGTTGGACAAAGCCTCTGTGTCCTGCGCCTGACTCCTCCACCACATCCACATCGGTTCTACTGACAGATTGATGTGGGGGGTTTTATGACCCCTCGCGCCTTTCCGAAATGGTTTGCAACAAACGACTCCTTGTTGGTCCCTGGTATTGGCGATCTGAATGTCTCTGTGTTACAGGGACAGATTGCCACCAAAACCTTTTTCTCCAAAAGATTGGACATTGGAACATTATTTCTGATATCTAAGTGGTTGGAATGGTTGGTGGGGATCTAATGAATAAGCATGTCATATTGTTTATTGTTTTGTGATGTGACTAAGGATGGTATTACTAAATAACTTTATCTCTGGAAGTGTACACATTTCAGTTATCAGGTTTGCATCTAAATGTTGTATAAAATATATGATTAAGTATGAGAATACGTTTGTGAAGATAGCAATGCTATTTTAGCCTTCTAAATGAGATAATAGTTTTTCATATAAACTTTTCCCAGTCAGTAACCACGCCAAAGTAAGCACAGACGTTGGATCGGCGTGATGGAACGCCCCTTTTAACCCGAGCATAAAAAGCCTTGAAAAACAAATTAACCTTTAAACCAGGAAGCCCCACGGCTTAAATGGTTGACACGCTACAGACCAGAAAATGTGAGACGGTAGTCCATACTTTTGAAATGGAGAAACTCTGAAACTCTCAATCTCTACTTGAGAAGAAGACCACGTACTAGACCTTATCATATCAGTCTGCAGCTGTACATGTGTAGTCATCGAAAAAACTTTCAGTAAAGACACGAGTTGAGAAGGACAATCCCTCTCTGACAACCATTGGTACATCTGAAGTGTCTATCTAACAGATCACTCTATGAACTACAGGGTACGTTGAAGTATCCATTCTAACCACCACTACGACCAGAAGCTCTACCAAGGACATTGGGATCTCTGGTGGGCAAACCAGTCTTGCATCATCAACTCAACTATCGAAGACAGCTACATGTAAATACATGTTGCATTTCTAATCAGAATGAGCGGTTATTAGGGTGCTAAGCATTTGTATTACTATGAGCGTAGTTTCCAAATTGTAACAACGATAGTTTGACGCAGAGTAGGTGAACGGATGATCTCCGCATGTGTGGTTCCCGCCGTGAAGCATGGAGGAGGAGGTGTGATGGTGTGGGGGTGCTTTGCTGGTGACACTGTCTGTGATTTATTTAGAATTCAAGGCACACTTAACCAGCATGGCTACCACAGCATTCTGCAGTGATACACCATCCCATCTGGTTTGCGCTTAGTGGGACTGTTACGAACCCCGTGGCTTTAAACGTCTAGGGTGGATGGACAAGAGACCCGTGACATAATTCATGCAAATTAGAATCTTGACATGGAAACAGTGAGAACAAAAAATACACCGACAACCATAAGCTACCGTCAAACATAAAATGTTTATTTTGAACACACGGTAAAGGTTTGGGAAAAAGGGATGAGCGGGACCCAAGAAATGAAACAATAGTGTAAAAAAAAAACTAAACTGATCTTGCCTGCCTCAAGAACCACTAAGTTACTGCTAATCATACAAAAATTACAGTGGGTGGTCCGCTCAGGTCTAACTAGTGTTTTTAGACAATTTTCTTCCTACGGGTAATGTTTGCCCAAGGGCAACTTGCTTAAATCCCCCTTTTCCCAGAAACACACAACAAAGTTACCAAACAGAGTAACCAGCAAATGAGTGAGTACACAAAACACAGGACACCACAGTATCCATACTCACACACGGAAAATAGTCTCCTCTACAAACATAACTGACTGGCTTTTAAAACAATGGGAGGTGTAAGTGAAAAACCAGAAACAGGTGGTGCAATACAGAGGAATGTCCACTGATTGGTCCACCTCAGCAATCAGCAGCCACACAGATGTCGGACAGGTGGGACACCCCAACGACCACCAATCAGGAACATAAAGGACACCTGTGATTAGGGCAGAAGGAGAGGAAAAACACAAAAACACACACAGGATACCTGTATCCGTAACACTCCCATCCTTAAAAGAGCAAACCACAAGGGTTTGCAACACACGTACCATCACAACACCCATAATTCAAAGATCAACAGCATCCTGACGGGATAACAAAAAAAAACTAGTTCTCTAAACATGAGACAAAGCATCTGCCAACACATTATCCGACCCCTTTTTGTGGCGGATCTCCAAATTATAATTTTGCACTACAAGTGCCCAACTCATAAGGCGTTGGTTCTGGTTGTACATCCGGTGGAGAAAAACTAAGGGGTTATGGTCAGTATACACTATCACTGGTAATGCACTGGAACCAACATATACTTCAAAGTACTGCAGAGCTAATAACAAAGCTAGAGCTTCTTGTTCAATGGTGGAATAGTTTGTCTGACATTTGTTAAATTTCCGTGAAAAATAACAGACAGGATGGTCCACTCCACTCTGATCCGGCTGCAGTAGAACAGCACCAGCACCTCTGGCACTTGCATCTACCTCCAGTTTAAACGGTCATTCAAAATCTGGCGCATCAAGAACAGGAGTACTACATAAGAGTGCTTTAGCAGTGTTGAAAGCAGTACAACAATCTTCAGACCATACACATTTTCTTGCCGGACTGAGCAAATCCGTTAATGGAGCAACTACCGCAGAGACATTTTTACAGAAACTACGGTAGTAGCCAACCATCCCTAAAAAGCGGCATAGCTCTCTTCTGGTGATTGGTGCGGGAAATGCATTTATAGCTGAGACCTTGGCATCTACAGGGCGCACCTGACCATGGCCGACCTGTTTACCGAGATAAGTAACAGTGGCCTTCCCAAACTCGCACTTTGCTAAGTTCAGGGTTAGAGAAGCGGCTGCTAGACGTTCACACACTACCCTTAGAGTGTTAACATGATCAGACCACTCAGTTGAATATATTACCAGATCATCAAGGTAAGCACTACAATTAGGAACTCCAGCCAATACTGTGTTAACCAGGCATTGGAAAGTGGCTGGTGCGTTCCGCATCCCAAATGCCATGACAGCATATTGTAGGAAGTGGTCTGGGGTCACAAAGGCAGAGATGTCGGAGGCACGTAAGGTTAACGGCACCTGCCAGTAACCTTTTAGAAGATCTAGTTTGGTTACATAAGTAGCAGCACCAACAGTGTCAATACAGTCATCCAGTCTGGGTAACGGGAACGAGTCGGGCACTGTGACAGCATTGACCTTCCGATAGTCCGTACATAACCTGGATGTCCCATCAGGTTTAGGAACCAGAATGTACGGAGAACTCCAAGGACTTGAACTTGGCATAGCCAGGTTATTCTCCAGAAAATAACCGACCTCATCCCTCATTATCTTTCTTTTAGAGACGTTGACACGATAAGCATGTTGCTTGATAGGTGCAGCGTTTCCAACATTAATGTCATGTTCTAACACATTTGTGCATGTAGGAACATCATTAAAAAGACATGGAAAGCTGTGTAATAGTCTCACAATATCCTCTGACTGTCCGTCCGATAAATGAATCAGGCTTGACGGGAGAGACAGCAGCATCTCTGAATTGGGCAATCTAGCAAACTGCTGCTGAGTATTGCGTAACTCCAAACCATCTCCGTCCACATCATTAACATGACCTCCCACTACAGCCATAGCAGCAATAGAGACAGCCGACTCGGCCAGTTTCTCTGGACTGTCTATCTGAGTGACGGGTCTGGTGTGGTATGTCTTCAACATGTTAACGTGGCACACACGAGATTGGCGTTTTCTATCAGGAGTCTGTATCACGTAGTCAGTTTCACTTAGTTTCTTTTCAATTACGTAAGGACCAGAGAAACGTGCTGACAATGACGCTCCTGGCACAGGCAACAATACAAGAACTTGGTCACCTGGCTGCAGTGAACGAGAAACAGCCTGGTTGTCATAGTGCCGTTTCATCCGTCTCTGTGAGGAAGACAGCGCTTCCTTTGCTAGAGTACAGGCACCATGTAGGCGCTCACGAAAGCGACTAACGTAGTCCAACACATTTTCTTTCACACACAACTCTTGTGATAAAAACTGAACCTTAAGGACTTTCATAGGTCCTCTCGTGGTGTGTCCAAACACCAGTTCAGCTGGGCTGAACCCTAGGGGTTCCTGTGCTGTATCACGGACAGCAAACAAAACTAGAGGAACTCCCTCATCCCAATCCTTCTCAGATTCCAAGCAATATTTACGGAGCATAGACTTCAGTGTCTGATGCCAACGTTCAAGCGCACCCTGAGACTCTGGGTGATATGCGCTTGACACACGGGTGTGTAACTGACAAGGATTTTAACACTTGTTTGAAAACCTTAGAAAGGAAATTCGTACCCTGATCAGTTTGTACCACCTTAGGTAACCCAAAGTTGAGAAGAATTTGATCAAAGCTTTACTCACCACCGGAGCAGTAATCCTTCACAGAGGAATGGCCTCTGGGTACCTGGTGGCCACACACATAATCGTCAACAGAAACTGGTTACCAGATTTTGTCTTAGGTAATGGTCCAACACAATCAACCATCACATGTTCGAATGGTTCACCTATGGCAGGTATGGGACATAGAGGCGCGGGAGGAATAACCTGGTTCGGTTTCCCAGTTACTTGACAGGTGTGGCAAGTCCGACAGAACTGAGCCACATCTTGTTTTAAACCAGGCCAAAAGAAATGTCGCAAAACTCGATCATAAGTCTTGGTGACTCCCAGATGTCCGGACCACTGGTGATCATGAGCGAAGGATAAAAAAATTTGTCGAAAGGCTGTAGGAATCACTATTTGGTAAACAGCATTCCAATCTCCGCCAGCGTCAACATGGGATGTCCATTTACGCATGAGGAGATTACCATCAATAAAGTATGGCAGGTTTTTCTTCTTTAGCTCCTCCTCTGAGACAACACTAGAAAAACATTTAGCCAGGCTAATGTCAACCTTCTGGTTAGCGATCAGCTGCTCACGAGTGACTGGTAACTGTATTGCCTCAGCAACAAGTGCCACATACTTCTTCCTTTCCCTGGGCTGTTGGTCAGACTGCACCAGCTTACCAGAGGTAGCACCCGAACTATCCTCTGGTTCACACTCTCTGAATAGAATGGTGTTCGACAAATCTATCACGTCACCCACTTGTCGTGCTTGAGCACGTGTGACAGCACAAGCGGGGAACACATCTGGATAACCCTGTGCCAGGTCCTCAGAGAGAGACTGGTCACTTTTATCCATTACCTCCAATACGGGTATCCCAACGGGACGAATCCCATTTCAATTCCTTGTACTAACACACTGGAACCACAATATGTATTATCAGACAAGGGCAACACATCAGATAGTATGAACGACTGCGCCGCACCAGTATCTCTGAGGATTCTAACCGGACACTGAGACGCTTCGTCATCTGATATGGAAACAAACCCCTCAAAAATGAACGGTTCATAACTGTGATCTGGGACTTGGACAGGGACTTTCAAACCACATTCACTATGAGGCCTCTGTTTTGATTCCGGCCTTACAACCGTACGAATCAGCCCAACACCCGTTGGCGGCCTGGCATGCTGAGGCATCCCCTGTTTGCGTTTTAACAGAAAGCAATCATTAACCATATGTCCCACCTTATGACAATAGAAACAGTGACGCACATGTACTGCTGGTCGACTAGGACTAAAAGTTAGCAACTCTGCGGCTCTGCTCTCCGTACGAGCAGAAAACACGCTCTTATGCGTCAACACAAACTTGTCTGCCAATACAGACGCTTCCGACAGTGAGGATACTTTCTGTTTGTTCAGATAAACTACAATGCGTTCGGGTAAGCAATTTTTTAACTCTTCTAACAAGATTAACTCCCGTAGAGAGATAAAATCAGTTACCTTACTAGCAGTGTGCCATTTGTCAAACAGAATTCCTTTGTCTCTAGCAAACTCCACATAAGTCTGAGTAGAATACTTTTTATGAGACCTAAATCTCTGTCGATATGCCTCAGGAACCAGCTCATAGGCACGAAGAACAGTAGCTTTGACCACGTCATAATTCAAGCTGTCTTCAAAAGGTAGCGCTGACAGAACCTCGTGGGCTTTACCTGTTAATTTACACTGAAGTAATAGGCACCATACCTCTTTGGGCCATTTCAATGCTACTGCTATACGCTCAAAAACACTGAAATAGGAATCAACCTCTGACTCCCTAAACACATGTACCAAGGTGATCTGTCTACTAATATCAAAAGTAGCAGATGACACAACTGGTGAGGATGGCTCACTAGCAGGCATAATATGAGCAGAGACTAACCTCGCTGTTTCTGCCTCCAGTTCCATTTTACGCATATCCAGTTCCATCTTACGCGTCTCCAGTTCTTGATCAAGCCTATGCGTCTCCAGTTCCATCTTACGCGTCTCCAGTTCTGCATCTAACGCGTCTCCAACTTTTCTTGCCTGATTTGTGCCCTCTCTTCCGCCTCCATTTGGAGCCGTGTTGAGCGGACATCCATCCTAGCATCACTGTCAGACAGTGGGGAGAGTGGGTCAAAACGGGGCATTGTGGCTGGAGCCTCGTCCTCAGACACCGACGGGCTTACAGGAGCAGCAACCACATCCCCTACAGGAGCAGCAGGCTCAGGCGGCGGTAACTCAAGCACTCGCTCGTTCAATAATATCTCTAACACTGCTTTCCTAACTTCTGCTTTCACTAAAACCCTTGATATGGCTACAGAAAAGTGGTCAGCCAAAGCCTGTAGATCCACTCTACGGCAATTCTCAAAAACCTCCCACGTAGGGTTTTCCAAAAATGCATCCAACTCAAAAGTAGCCATCCTAAACTAGCAACACGAGCCGACGAATACTGAACAAAAAACCAGTTAGTTACAGCTGCCAAGCGCAACACTGAACCAGACACTACACTAATTTGCATGAGTAGCATGGGTATCAATGAGAATTATCACAGACGAGCCCCCACATTATGGTACGAACCCCGTGGCTTTAAACGTCTAGGGTGGATGGACAAGAGACCCGTAACATAATTCATGTAAATTAGGATCATGACATGGAAACAGTGAGAACAAAAAATACACCGACAACCATAAGCTACCGTCAAACATAAAATGTTTATTTTGAACACACGGTAAAGGTTTGGGAAAAAGGGCTGAGCAAGATCCAAGAAATGAAACAATAGTGTAAAAAAAAACTAAACTGATCTTGCCTGCCTCAAGAACTGCTAAGTTACTGCTAATCATACAAAAATTACAGTGGGTGGTCCGCTCAGATCTAACTAGTGTTTTTAGACAATTTTCTTCCTATGGGTAATGTATGCCCAAGGGCAACTTGCTTAAATCCCCCTTTTCCTAGAAACACACAACAAAGTTACCAAACAGAGTAACCAGCAAATGAGTGAGTACACAAAACACAGGACACCACAGTATCCATACTCACATATGGAAAATAGTCTCTTTTACAAACAAAACTGACTGGCTTTTAAAACAATGGGAGGTGTAAGTGAAAAACCAGAAACAGGTGGTGCAATACAGAGGAATGTCCACTGATTGGTCCACCTCAGCAATCAGCAGCCACACGGATGTCGGACAGGTGGGACACACCAACGACCACCAATCAGGAACATAAAGGACACCTGTGATTAGGGCAGAAGGAGAGGAAAAACACAAAAACACACACAGGATACCTGTATCCGTAACAGGGACTATCATTTGTTTTTCAACAGGACAATGACTTAAAACATTCCTCCAGGCTGTGTAAGGGCTATTTGACCAAGGAGAATGATGGAGTGCTGCCTCAGATGACCTGGCCTCCTCAATCCCCCAACCTCAACCCAATTGAGATGGTTTGGGATGAGTTGGACCGCAGAGTGAAGGAAAAGCAGCCAACAAGTGCTCAGCATATGTGGGAACTCCTTCAAGACTGTTGGAAAAGCATTCCTCATGAGGCTGGTTGAGAGAATGCCAAGAGTGTGCAAGGCTGTCATCAAGGCTAAAGGCTGCTACTTTGAAGAATCTCAAATATAAAATATATTTTGATTTGTTTAACACTTTTTTGGTTACTACATGATTCCATATGTGTTATTTCATAGTTTTGATGTCTTCACTATTATTCTACAATGTAGAAAATAGTAAAAAATAAAGACAAACCCTTGAATGAGTAGGTGTGTCCAAACATTTGACTGGTACTGTATATTTATTGTATACCAACAGGGGTCCTAAAATTCCACATCAAATAGCTAAATGATCCATGGTATGACCATCTTAAAACGGTTCATTTTTGTAAATGATTTTTTTGTTTCATTTTTTTTACAATACGAATATACACATGCAAAAGACAACATGCAGACGCACACGAACACCAATGACATCACAACTGCCCAGACCCACCTGTTCTCACCCCTATCTCCAGTGCCTGCACTACTCTCCGCCACATGTCCTCAAATTGCAGAATTTTGTTTCTCTCCCTCGCCCACGCTCTTTCAATATCTAGATATCGAAGCATATTATTTTTCCATTGTCTTAACGATGGAGGATTGGTTGATTTCTAGTTTTTAAGTATACATTTTTCAAGATAATTGACGAGAAGGGAATTGTCCAACTCATCGGTATCTCACGGCACCCTCATTTGACATGTCTTGAAATATGCAGACAGACAGACATTGAAAGGAAATGTACATTGTGATACTTCTGACAGCCAACTTTCTAACTCTGCCCATAACTTTAGGATTTTATAGCTTTCCCAGAAGGCATGGATTATTGAGTCATTGTTAGTTTTACACCTAAGACATGACTCTGTCGTTGTGCTGTAGAATTTGTGAATTTTGTCTCTTGTATAATTCATTCTATACATTAGTTTATACTAAAAGTACATTTTCATGAACTGTAATTTCGTTAGTTATGTTCCAACATTCCCTACATATTGTGCCAATATCAGTTATTTTTAAGTCTTGGTTCCAATAGTTTTTTTTTTTTTTTCTAAGATGTTCAGTTGGATAGGCTCTCTGCAATGTTTTGCATATCTTACCTATCATTTGAATATCCTCTTCTGACTCAAATAGGATCTTAAAATAATTTGATATGTTAGTTTAGTAGAACACCCTTTTAGGGATTAACCAGAGCGATTTACAGGAGAAATGATGGTTAAATCCCTTGCTCAAGGTCACATCCACAGATTTTTTACCTAGTCAGATCTGGGATTCAATCTAGTGACCTTCCAGTTAATGGCCCACACTCTTAACCGTACGTTACCTGCCGCCCGTAGCTCTCAGATCTCTGAGATGAGAAACCTTTATATTACCTACCAGGTTTCATCACAATCCATCCACCTTTGCAAATGATGTAGCCTAGTTCTAATTATTCAAATGGTCTCCTGTATCTACCTGTATTACTATTGCACCCAGTGTCAGTAAGGCTATGTAAATTGCTCTCTCTGACATACATCCTAGTTGATTGGCAATGGGTTGAAGATGTGTGCAACGCTGGCTCTGTGGATATCAATCATGCCTGATGCATACCCCTCTCTCTCCCCAGGCTGGAAGGCTGGTGAATCTCCCCTCATTCAACCACTGACTGAGATAAAACAGCCAAAGGACATCAACATCAGATCCGACCAGACATCGCTCCTCTCATCAAAACACATCTGTTCAACATCCCATCCCCCCCCACCCACAGACACACATCCAATCGCCCGCACGCACACACACAGAGAGAGACAAACAGGACTCTTCATCAGCAGCGAGGCTAGCTGTCTAGGTGAAATATAAATAGGTAATTATCTGCCTTGAATTATCTGACTTGTGTGAGCCCGAGAGGAGAGATACAGCCAAAGCACCACGTGGCCAGCCTACAACTAAACCCTCTTCTCAGCACAGGAATATGAATTGCTGCTTTTTTCAGTGACCAGAGCCTTTGTATTCTTGCATTCAGGTATTTTCCTCCCCAAAAAGCTCCAAAAAGGTCATTATTCATCCACCCCATTGACTGTTTACTTATTTTAACAAGGTTAACGTTTAAGAATGTTTTCATCTCAGGCATCATTAATTTAGTTCCTAAAGTGATAGTAGCTAGGTTTCCATCCAATTGGCGACAGATTTTCATGTGAATATGCTAAAATCTGCATAAAAACAATATGTGCATTTTCCCACCAGAGATGTGTTTCCATCAAATTCAATTGTTGCAGGTAAAAGGCTGTGCGTGAAGACATAGCGCACATAAAAATACCCTTTGCGGTTAAGAAATCCAAGTAAAATGGGTTTCCATTGCATTTTCAACTCTACTAATAGTTTTCTCACAAACAATGTTGCGTTATTTTTTACATTTACGTCATTTAGCAGACACTCTTATCCAGGGCGACTTACAGTTAGTGCATACATTTTTATTTTATACTGGCCCCCCCGTGGGAATCGAACCCACAACCCTGGCTTTGCAAATGCCATGCTCTAATTGAGCGCCGCCCCATTGGTCTCCAGGTTGCGCCCGGCTACGACAGAGCCTGGATTCAAACCAGGATCTCTAGTGGCACAGCTAGCACTGCGATGCAGTGCCTTAGACCACTGCGCCACTCGGGATATCGTTATATACCGAGTGTGCCCACTCTGGTATTGACACATGCTCTCTAGCCAACAGCTCACAGAGACAGTGTGGGTATAGCCTACATGAGAAGATTATTATGGACAGAAGAGCGAGAATATTTTTATTTGTCAAACGGCAGCCAAGCATCGATGATCATGTCACCAGAATAAGACTCTCTATATTTATTGGAAAGGAGCATCAAGCTCATCACCTTGCATTTTCACCACCCTGTGAATTTCGTTGTGAATTATTTCATCTGTAGCCTGATAAACTGCATGTTTTCCCGACGAGGCGTAGTGGGAGGACCACACACCATATCATCCCATGACTCCAAGTTTACTTCAATATGATGGTTATTTAATTAATATTTGTGCATAAAAGCTTTTCCACTGACATTTCTCGCATAATTAATTTTACCAACACGTAAAGATCCCACCTTGTCTAGCGTATTTTGTTTTGTCGATATTTGGAAAGTTTACAGACAAATATTCTGTTTCCATCAGGCCTGTCATGAAATGTTTTTTCCGACATGTACTTTACGGGCATAAAAAGGTTGGATGGAAACCTGGTTAGTGTAGTGAATGCATGTTATTCACCCTCGCTCTCTGTCTCTTCTGCTGCTCATGTGATGAGTTCTACCTCCTTGTATTATCTTCCTGGCCAGAAATGGGTCCCTTTGTCTGTGGTGCCTGGGTGCCCCCTATAGGGATCAGCACTGAACACAGAGTGAGAGAGGAGTGCTCTCAGAATGTACTGTGTATCAAATCTACACACAAAAAAATTATGGTTCTAAATATGACCAGATAGGGGTTATTTGGCTTGTAACCATAGCAGAACCCTTTTGATGCTATATAGAACCCTTTTTTGAAGGTTCAATAAAGAAACATGCTCATCAGGTTCTAAATGGAACCTGTATTGGGCTATAAAGAACCCTTTCCAAAGGCTCTATAAAGAACCATTAAAAAAGGTGCTATATACAGTAGCACCTAAAAAGGATTCCGCAATTGTTACAACCCTTTTTGGGGCTATATAGAACCCTTTTTTTATGGTTCTTTATAGAACCTTTGTGGAGAAGGGTTCTATAAAGAACCTTTCTCAATCTCAAAGGTTCTTTGTAGATCGTTTTGAAGAACCATACAGGGTTTTTTATTCTGCTCAGCCATATTATCTGTTGTTAAAATTCCATAGGTATTATTATTGTGTTAATTGACAAGTTGAATCAAGTGAGCTACCTCTGGAACAGCTGTGGGTCCCTGAGGAGTGAATTGAGAACCACTGACTGATTAAGTCAACAGTTTTCAATTGACATAAGCCCATACCTGAGTCTTTCACAAAGACACCATTACTGGCCATAGTCATATATAATATACACTGAGTATACAAAACATTAGGAACACCTTCCTAATATTGAGTTGCACCCCCTTCTACCCTCAGAACAGTCTCAATTCATCGGGGCATGGACTCTACAAGGTGTTGAAAGCGTTCCACAGAGATGCTGGCCAATGCTGACTCCAATGGTTCCCACAGTTGTGTCAAGTTGGCTGGATGTCCTTTGGGAGGTGGACCATTCTTGATACACACAGGAAACTGTTGAGTGTGAAAAACCCAGCAGCGTTGCAGTTCTTGACACACTCATACCCCATTCAAAGGCACTTAAATATTCAGCCTCTGAATGGCATACATACACAATCCTTGACTCAATGCTTAAAAATCCTTATTTAACCTGTCACCTCCCCTTCATCTACACTGATTGAAATAGATTAAACAAGTGATATCAATAAGGAATCAGATCATAGCTTTCATCTCATCAGTCTATGTCATGGAAAGACGGGTGTTTTTAACATTTTGTACATTCAGTTTGAAAGAACATAACACAAAGCAATAGATCAACTGGAATGACACTTTTACTCATGGTTGCAAAAAAAGAGCCACACCCCGAAATATTCTAATGAGCCCCCCCTTACATTTTAATTATCACTAAAAGAGGAAAGAACCCTTTTGTGAACTCTAAATAACCATTGAAGAGCTCAAAGGGTTATTTTTTGCAATTATGGTTCCACAGAGAACAATCACCCTTCCCAAACAACCCTTGAGGAACCCTCATTTTTTTGTGTGTAATAGGAGAGAATAAGAGACTATAAACAAATTATGTTTTTGCACAGTAAATAATGGAGATGAAGTCAGTGTATGTTTACAACTATTATTATAGGTGTTGTGTTGTTAAATTATTGAAGTAGTCCCTGGTTCCAGTTTAACTCGCTTTAATTACAACTAATAATCATACAGGTCTCGCAGCTCAACGCTATTCTAGTTCTCATATTCTGGTTACATCTTTACTACTATAACAGGTAGGTGATCTTAATCTCGCAATATAGTATAATCTACTATCCTAAAATAGGGTCTATATCAGAATTTCCTTATTCTATGACCTTTCAATATTGTAGAGATGCTTGAGATCTCTGGACAAAGAGTAAGGGAAAAAAAGAACGTCTGGTTGGTCTAGATAGAAAAGTATACTGTCGCTACCTTGAAATCTAACAAAGGTACAGTCAGGCATGGGTATATTAGAGGTATTCAGTCACTCTGGGAGGCTGATAGAAAAACCTTTATTGTCAAAACCTCTTAACAATAACAGCAATAATTTCAAACAACTAAAATAAAAATGTTTCTATCAACTTCCATTTGTCCTTATATGAATAGCTGACCGTTTACAAATGATCCTGCTCCAGGCAGCTCAGTTCAGCTCACTGCAGCAGCAGCATAGCTGATATAGAATGCAGTCATTGGCTTCTATTCAAAGGGACAATTGCAATGGGGAGGACTAGAGGCAAATGTCTGAAGATAGATTTTCTCTGTCCTCCACTCAAGCATGCCAGCAACAGTTTAATTGTTCTGAGAAATTAGGCATATTTCAATTTTAAGCACTGATTAGCCACGTAAGTTGTGTTGGCTGACAATGTGCTTCAGAGCAATATGTAAATAAGAGAAAATACTGTAAGTTTGTAGTAATAATACACTCACATACAGTATAACTATGCATAGAACACAGCAAATTCTCTAGTGTTAAATCAACACTGAGAGTGTTTAATTAACACTGAAAGTGTGGGCCCGTATAGACACTTGAACATTGTTAAATTAACACACTGCTTGGTAAAGCCTTATTTCCCAGAGTGCCTTTCAAGTGAATTGTAGAGTTACCACCGATGTCTGTATTTGTTGGTGACAGAGAAATGGTTGTCGCATTCATCCATTTTCAGTTATATGGACTTCATCAGATGAGATCCTGAGCGAATATGTTATCATACATTTTATGTTCTTTAACACAATACATTTACATTAACATTTACATTTTAGTCATTTAGCAGACTCTCTTATCCAAAGCGACTTACAGTTTTTAGTGAGTGCATACATTTTTCATACTGGCTCCCCATGGGAATAAAATACGCATTTCTTAAGGCCTGTCAAGGGGTGCTGAGGGTGGGTGTGGTGCATGAATCAAGCGCAGGACGCAGAAGCTCAGTCCAAAAGACTTTAGTGCAATAATCAAGTAGAAAATAAGCACAATAAGCCCGAAGGCGAAATCACGGCGCACACAGGCGTCAATCAAACGGCGCACTAACATGTGCGAAAACCCTCTCCAAAACACTGGAGGGAAGTACATAGCTCCAACACGAAAACAGAAGAGCAATCACACACAAAGACAAACACAACCAACGAGAACTAAATAGGACACTAACGAGGACTAACAAGACACAGGTGTACAACATAAAGACAAAACCAAACGAACATGAAACATCGATCGGTGGCAGCTAGTACTCCGGGGACGACGACCGCCGAAGCCTGCCCGAACCAGGAGGAGGAGCAGCCTCGGCCGAAACCGTGACAGTACCCCCCCCTTGACGCGCGGCTCCAGCCGTGCGCCGACCCCGGCCTCGGGGACGACCAGGAGGACGCGGAGCAGGGCGCGCGGGATGGTCCCGGTGGAACTCCGACAGGAGAGATGGGTTTAGGATGTCCCTCCGCGGCACCCAGCACCGCTCCTCCGGGCCGTACCCCTCCCACTCCACAAGATACTGGAGACCCCCCATCCGGCGTCTGGAGTCCAAGATGGACCGAACGGTGTACGCCGGAGCCCCCTCGATGTCCAGTGGGGGCGGAGGAGTCTCTCCTATCTCATTGTCCTGGAGTGGACCAGCTACCACCGGCCTGAGAAGAGACACATGGAACGAGGGGTTAATATTCTTATACTCAACAGGTAGATGTAACCTATAACACACCTCGTTCAATCTTCTCCAGGACTTTAAAGGGCCCCACAAACCGCCCGACCCAGCTTCCGGCAGGGCAGGCGGAGGGGTAGGTTTCTGGTAGAGAGCCAGACTCGATCTCCGGGTGCGTACACCGGCCCCTCACTGCGGTGGAGATCGGCGCTCGCCTTGTGACGAAGGACGGCCCGCTGCAGGTGGCGTGGGCAGCGTTCACGTCTCTTCCGAGCGCCTCATCCAATCATCCACCGCAGGGGCCTCGATCTGGCTCTGCTGCCACGGTGCCAGAACCGGCTGGTAACCTAACACACATTGGAAGGGGGTTAGGTTGGTAGAGGAGTGGCGGAGAGAGTTCTGGGCCATCTCGGCCCAGGGAATGTACCGTGCCCACTCCTCAGGCCGGTCCTGGCAATACGACCTCAGAAACCTACCCACATCCTGGTTGACACGTTCTACCTGCCCGTTACTCTCCGGGTGGTACCCAGAGGTAAGGCTAACCGAGACCCCCAAACGCTCCATGAACGTTCTCCAAACACGGGAGGTAAACTGGGGGCCTCGATCAGACACTATATCCTCGGGTACCCCGTAATGCCGGAAGACGTGGGTAAATAGGGCCTCAGCGGTCTGTAGGGCAGTAGGAAGACCCGACATAGGGAGAAGACGACAGGCCTTTGAGAACCAGTCCACAACGACCAGGATGGTGGTATTCCCCTGAGAGAGGGGAAGGTCTGTCACAAAATCCACCGAGAGGTGGGACCATGGTCGTTGTGGAACGGGCAGGGGTTGTAACTTACCCCTGGGCAGATGTCGGGCGCCTTACACTGGGCGCACACCGAGCAGGAGGAGACATAAACCCTCACATCCCTAGCCAAAGTAGGCCACCAGTATTTAGTGCTAAGGCAATGCACTGTCCGGCCAATACCCGGATGTCCAGAGGAGGGTGACGTGTGAGCCCAGTAAATGAGTCGATCCCGAATCTCGAGCGGAACGTACTTCCGACCCTCAGGACACTGTGGAGGGCTGGGGTCGGTACGCAACGCTCGCTCGATTTCGGCATCGACCTCCCACACCACCGGTGCCACAAGGCAAGACTCCGGTAGTATGGGAGTAGGCTCAACGGACCTCTCCTCCGTGTCATACCGCCGGGACAGTGCATCTGCATTACCATTCTGGGACCCAGGGATGTACGTGATTTTAAATACGAACCTGGTGAGAAACATACTCCATCGAGCCTGGCGAGGGTTCAGTCTCCTCGCTGCCCGGATGTACTCCAGGTTCCGATGGTCAGTCAAAATGAGGAAAGGGTGGTGAGCCCCCTCAAGCCAATGCCTGGCTTGAACTACAGCTCCCTGTCCCCAACGTCATAGTTACGCTCCGCCGGGCTGAGCTTTTTTGAGTAAAAAGCACAGGGGCGGAGTTTAGGTGGCGAGCCGGACCGTTGAGAGAGAACGGCCCCTATACCTGCCTCAGACGCGTCCACCTCAACCTGAAAGGGTAATGCGGGATCCGGATGCGCCAGCACCGGAGCCGACGTAAACAGGTCCTTCAGTCTCCCAAAAGCCCTGTCCGCATCAGCTGACCACTGCAGGCGCACCGGACCCCCTTTCAGAAGGGACGTGATGGGAGCTGCCACCTGTCCAAAACCCCGGATAAACCTCCGGTAGTAATTCGCAAAGCCCAAGAACTGCTGCACCTCTTTTACAGTGGTTGGGGTTTGCCAATTACGCACAGCGGACACACGATCCACCTCCATTCTCACCCCTGACGCGGACAACCGATAACCCAAAAAGGAGACAGACTCCTGGAAAAACAGGCATTTCTCTGCCTTGACATATAGGTCGTGCTCCAACAGCCTCCTCAATACACGACGCACCAGGGTTACATGCTCGGCTCGGGTAGACGAGTACACCAGAATATCATCAATGTACACGACCACCCCTTGTCCCTGCATATCCCGGAAAATGTCATCTACGAAGGATTGGAAGACTGATGGAGCATTCATCAACCCATATGGCATGACAAGATACTCGAAATGACCTGACGTGGTACTAAACGCTGTCTTCCATTCGTCGCCCTCCCTAATGCGCACCAAGTTATACGCGCTCCTGAGATCCAGTTTTGTGAAAAACCGCGCTCCATGCAATGACTCCGTCATGGTCGCAATCAGAGGGAGTGGATAACTGTATTTCACAGTAATCTGATTGAGACCACGGTAATCAATGCACGGGCGCAACCCTCCATCTTTCTTTTTCACAAAAAAGAAGCTCGAGGAGGCGGGAGAAGTGGAGGGCCGAATGTATCCCTGTCTCAAAGATTTGGCTATGTACGTCTCCATAGCTTTTCTCTCCTCTTGAGACAAAGGATACACATGGCTCCGTGGGAGCGCTGCTCCTGCCTGGAGATCAATCGCACAATCCCCCTGTCTATGAGGAGGCAACTGCGTCGCCCTAGTCTTGCTAAACACGAGAGCTAAATCCCCATATTCAGGCGGAATGTGCAGTGCGGGCACTTGGTTTGGACTTTCCACCGAAGTCGCCCCCACGGAAACACCCAGACATCGCCCCTCGCACTGAGCAGACCACCCATCGAGAGCCCTCTGTTGCCACGAAATAGCAGGGTTATGGGTGCTTAACCAGGGAATTCCCAGCACCACTGGGTACGCAGGAGAGTCGATCAGATACAGCTGTATAGTCTCTTCATGACCCCACTGCGCACACATCCTAAGTGGCGCTGTGATCTCCCTAATCAACCCCGACCCCAACGGGCGGCTATCTAAGGCATGCACGGGAAAAGGTTTGTCAACAGGTAGGAGAGGGCTCCCTAAATCTACACAAAACTTCCGATCAACAAAATTCCCAGCTGCGCCTGAATCTACTAGCGCCTTATGCTGGGAATGAGGTGCAACCTGTGGAAAACAAACAGGTATACAAAAGTGCGCAACAGAAAGCTCTGGGTAAGTGGGACGTCTACTCACCTGGGAGGCCCCCCCAGTGCGTGGCCTGTTGTCTTCTCCGCCGGAGAACCCTCCCCAGCACCTGGCCGCAGTGTGCCCTCCACGACCGCACTTGGTGCAGGAGACAGGCCCCCCTCGGGCTCCTCCTCCTCCTTTCTCTAGCGCCGGCACCCCCGAGCTCCATAGGGCTCGGCTCGGAGGTGCCGGAGGGCGGAATGGACGGATCCCCCTCGGGGACGTCCCACGGGTGGCCAGCAGGGTGTCCAGACGGATGGACATATCGACCAACTGGTCGAAGGTAAGATGGGTATCCCTGCAGGCCAACTCACGTTGAACGTCCCTCCTGTAGGCTACATCGAAAATGGCCGATGAGGGCCCGTTCATTCCACCCTGCGTCCGCCGCTAGAGTCCGGAACTCTAGAGCAAACGCCTGTGCGCTCCTCCTCCCCTGTCTCAAGTGGACTAGACGCTCTCCCGCCGCTTTGCCCTCAGGTGGATGGTCGAACACGGCCTTGAAGCGACGGGAGAACTCGGCGTAGGAGATGGTGTTGGCGTCCATCTTCCTCCACTCGGCGTTAGCCCACTCCAACGCCTTGCCCGTGAGACAGGAGATGAGGGCGGAAACGCTCTCGTGTCCCGAGGGCACCGGGTGTACAGTGGCCAGGTAGAGCTCCACCTGCAGGAGGAACCCCTGACACCCGGCAGCTGTTCCGTCATACGGCCTCGGGAGCGAGAGCCGAATCCCCCTGGGTTCCGGACATGGGACTGGTGGACCGGCCGATGGGGTTGGCAGGGTAGGTGGAGGCGTGGGTACCCCGCTGGCCTCCCATCGGTGCAAGGTGTTGATGACGTCCTGTAGAGCGGTCCCCAGTTGTCGTATCTGGTCATCTTGGCCGCGGACATGCTCCTCGAGCGACTCAGGCGTAACTGCAGATCCTGCTGATTCCATTCTGGTGTGTGATTCTGTCAAGGGGTGCTGAGGGTGGGTGTGGTGCATGAATCAAGCGCAGGACGCAGAAGCTCAGTCCAAAAGACTTTAGTGCAATAATCACGTAGAAAATAAGCACAATAAGCCCGAAGGCGAATTCACGGCGCACACAGGCGTCAATCAAACGGCGCACTAACATGTGCGAAAACCCTCTCCAAAACACTGGAGGGAAGTACGTAGCTCCAACACGAAAACAGAAGAGCAATCACACACAAAGACAAACACAACCAACGAGAACTAAATAGGACACTAACGAGGACTAACAAGACACAGGTGTACAACATAAAGACAAAACCAAACGAACATGAAACATCGATCGGTGGCAGCTAGTACTCCGGGGACGACGACCGCCGAAGCCTGCCCGAACCAGGAGGAGGAGCAGCCTCGGCCGAAACAGTGACAAGCCCTTAATTTTCTAAGGCCAGAATCCAAGATGGCGTAGCAGTGCGGTCGTGTTTTTTGTCATGTCCTCGTGTAAATAGCCAGTTTTTTTGTTTTTGTCTATTTTGTATATATTTCTCAAATTTTACTTTTTTACTTTTCATTCTTTAACTAAATATATTTTCCTGCAACCCGCCTCACCCAACGTGGAAAGGATTCTATTATTTCTTTATAACTTTTATTAAGAACCTTAAGCTGAAACTAGTCTAGCTGCAACCGAATGGCTGTGGTAGCCAGCTAGCTAACTACTTGCTATTAGCCACCGTTAGCGTCTTCACCATTGTCCGTGGCCTGCACTACCCACCAGCCAGCTCTAGCTCTATCCTGGACAATTTGTCGGCCAGTCTGCACAGCGTGCTATTGACCCAGAGCATATCGGATTTTCTGCAGGAATCACTGGACCCTAACGCCGGATCATCGCAACTAGCTAGTGGCAACCGAATGGCTGTTGTTGTTGGCTAATTACCATTGCCCCTTAGCAAGCACCGGTTAGCCTTGAGCTAGCCTCGAGCCAGGCCCATCTCCCGGCTATCTACCTCTCTGTCAACCGGACGGGACCTCCTAGTGTTGACACGGAGCCCCGCCGATCCAACACGACTGGTCTGCCGACAAAATCGTCTGATGTGGTTTCAACAGGCTTCCCGTTACGACGTCGACCACGAAGATCCATCTGCTAGCCCCGGCCCGCTAGCACACGCCAGCCGTGCCTCTTGCTCGCCAGTGCTGTAGCAGCCCCCGAACTACCTCCGAACTCTCCTATTGCTGTCCACTGGACCTTATGATAACTCAGCTATACAGCTGATGCCTGCTGGACTGTTCCTTTATACGGTACCGCATCCTGTTTATGTTTAGCCTCAGCCCAAACTTTGTCGCCATTACCAGCTGTTGTCTTAGCTCTCTCGAATAACACCTGTGATTGCTTTATGCCGCTCTCCCATGTCAATATGCCTTGCTTATAGCTGTTTCGGTTATTTCTTATTGTACTATTTCACTGTAGAGCCCCCAGTCCAGCTCAACCTGCCTTAGATAGCTCCTTTGTCCCACCTCCCATACACGCGGAGACCGACTCAATCGGTGCCTCCTGCTATCTCTTTCATCGTTACCCAACGCTTAGGTTTACCTCCACTGTACTCATATCCTTCCATATCCTTGTCTGTACATAATGCCCTGAATCTATTCTACAATGCCCGGAAATCTGCCCCTTTTATTCTCTGTACCCAACGCACTAGAAGACCAGTTTTTAAAGCCTTTAGCCGTATACTTATTCTACTCCTCCTCTGTTCCTCTGGTGATGTAGAGGTTAACCCAGGCCCTGTAGCCTGCAGTATCACTCCTACTCCCCAGGCGTTATCATTTGTTGACTTCAGTAACCGTAAAAGTCTTGGTTTCTTGCACGTTAACATCAGAAGCCTCCTCCCTCAGTTTGAGTTATTCACTCCGTTAGCACACTCCACCAACCCTGATGTTCTAGCAGTGTCTGAATCCTGGCTTATGAAGGCCACCAAAAATTCTGAAATGTCCATCCCCAACTACAACATTTTCCGTCTAGATAGAACTGCCAAAGGGGGTGGGGTTGCAATCTACTGTAGAGATAGCCTGCAGAGCTCTATCATACTATCCAGGTCTGTGTCCAAACAGTTTGAGCTTCTACTTCTAAAAATCCACCTTTCCAGAAATAAGTATTTCACTGTTAACGCTTGCTACAGACCCCCCTCAGCCCCGAGCTGTGCCCTGGACACCATATGTGAACTGATTGCCCCCCATCTATCCTCAGAGTTCGTACTGCTTGGTGACCTAAACTGGGATATGCTTAACACCCCGGCCAACCTACAATCTAAACTAGATGCCCTCAATCTCACACAAATTATCAACAAACCTACCAGGTACAACCCTAAATCTGTAAACATGGGCACCCTCATAGATATCATCCTGACAAATTTACCCTCTAAATTCACATCCGCTGTCTTCAACCAGGATCTCAGCGATCACTGCCTTATTGCTTGCGTCCGTAATGGGTCCGCGGTCAAACGACCACCCCTCATCACGGTCAAACGCTCCCTAAAACACTTTAGTGAGCAGGCCTTTCTAATTGACCTGGCCCGGGTATCCTGGATGGATATTAACCTCATTCCATCAGTAGAGGATGCCTGGATGTTCTTTAAAAGTGCTTTCCTCTCAATCTTAAATAAGCAGGCCCCATTCAAAAAATTCAGAACTAAGAACAGATATAGCCCTGGTTATCCTCAGACTTGACTGCCCTTGACCAGCACAAAAACATCCTGTGGCGTACTGCATTAGCATCGAACAGCCCCCGCGATATGCAACTTGTCAGGGAAGTCAGGAACCAATATACACAATCAGTTAGGAAAGCAAAGGCTAGCTTTTTCAAACAGAAATTTGTATCCTGTAGCACTAACTCCAAAAAGTTTTGGGACACTGTAAAGTCCATGGAGAATAAGAGCACCTCCTCCCAACTGCCCACTGCACTGAGGCTAGGAAACACTGTCACCACCGATAAATCTATAATAATCAAGAATTTCAACAATAATTTTGCTACAGCTGGCCATGCTTTCCACCTGGCTACCACTACCCCCGGCCACCAGTTCTGAACCATCCGCTGTAACACTAACTTTAAGCATCAGTTGTCAGAGCAGCTTACCGATCACTGCACCTGTACACAGCCATTCTGAAATTAGCCCACAAAACTACCTCATCCCCATATTGTTATTTATTTTGCTAATTTGCACCCCAGTATCTCTATTTGCACATCATCTTTTGCACATCTGTCATTCCAGTGTTAATACGAAATTGTAACTATTTTGCACTATGGCCTATTTATTGCCTTACCTCCATAATTTACTACATTTGCACCCACTGTATATATATTTTCTGTTGTATTTTTGACTTGATGTTTTGTTTACCCCATATGTATCTATGTGTTGTTGTTTTTATCGCACTGCTTTGCTTTATCTTGGCCAGGTCGCAGTTGTAAATGAGAACTTGTTCTCAACTGGCTTACCTGGTTAAATAAAGGTGAAATAAATAAATAAAATAAAAATGTTGAGGGCCTACACTCTAAACACAACAATTAACTCTAAGTGTTGAATTAACATTCATTGGTGGATAATAACCTCAGTGTTGGTGTTAGTTACCAGAGTTGAACCAAAACCAAGCCCACATTATCATATTTTGCAGTATGCTCTATTGCAGGTAGATTTTTATTTTATAGTTATTTTTGGCCACCTGTGAGAGTAAATGTCATTCCTGTTGGTCATTGTAAAGGTCATGAACAGTTAAAATCGTGTTTTTCATGAAAGTTGATGATATTTGAAGGAAACCAGATCAAATTTTGATGATTGAGTTTTGATGACCAAAGTATGAAAAATGAATGTTTCTTCTACATTGACAGAGTTTGATCATGAAGTTACTGCTGGTCCCCTCCCCATTTCAAATACTTGGATTCATTATTAAGGGGACAAGGTGATGTCATTTTAATACACCAATGGTAACATGATCTTACCTCATTTAAATAACTACTGCCTATTCATACCCCTTGGCATTTTTTCATATTTTGTTGCATTACAACCTGTAATTTAAATTTATTTTTATTTTTATTTCATGTAATGGACATACACAAAATAGTCCAAATTGGTGAAGTGAAATGAAAAAAATAACTTGTTTAAAAAAAGTATAACAAATAAATAATGGAAAAGTGGTGCGTGCATATGTATTCACCCCCTTTGCTATGAAGCCCTTAAATAAGATCTGGTGCAACCAATTACCTTCAGAAGTCACATAATTAGTAAAATAAAGTCCACCTGTGTGCAATCTAAGTGTCACGTGATCTCAGTATATATACACCTGTTCTGAAAGGCCCCAGAGTATGCAACACCACTAAGCAAGGGGCACCACCAAGCAAGCGGCACCATGAAGACCAAGGCGCTGTCCAAACAGGTCAGGGACAAAGTTGTGGAGAAGTACAGATCAGGGTTGGATTATAAAAAAATATCAGAAACTTTGAACATCCCACGGAACACCATTAAGTCCATTATTAAAAAATGGAAAGAATATGGCACTACAACAAACCTGCCAAGAGAGGGCCGCCCACCAAAACTCACGGACCAGGCAAGGAGGGCATTAATCAGATAGATAACAAAGAGACCAAAGATAACCCTGAAGGAGCTGCGAAGCTCCACACCAACGATTGGAGAATCTGTCTATAAGACCACTTTAAGCCGTACACTCCACAGAGCTGGGCTTTACGGAAGAGTGGCCAGCTCTGTGGCCAGCTCTGTGGTGTTCGCCAAAAGGCATGTGGGAGACTCCCCAAACATATGGAAGAAGGTGCTCTGGTCAGATGAGACTAAAATTGAGCTTTTTGGCTATCAAGCAAAATGCTATGTCTGGTGCAAACCCAAAAGCTCTCATCACCCTGAGAACACCATCCCCACAGTGAAGCATGGTGGTGGCAGCATCAAGCTGTGGGGATTTTTTCATCGGCAGGGACTGGGAAACTGGTCAGAATTGAAGGAATGATGGATGGCGCTAAATACAGGGAAATTCTTGAGGGAAACCTGTTTCAGTCTTCCAGAGATTTGAGACTGGGACGGAAGTTCACCTTCCAGCAGGACAATAACCCTAAGCATACTGCTAAAGCAACACTCGAGTGGTTTAAGGGGAAACATTTAAATGTCTTGGAATGGCCTAGTCAAACCCCAGACCTCAATCCAATTGAGAGTGTGTGGTATGACTTAAAGATTGCTGTACACCTGCGGAACCCTTCCAACTTGAAGGAGCTGGAGCAGTTTTGCCTTGAAGAATGGGCAAAAATTCCAGTGGCTAGATGTGCCAAGCTTATAGAGACATACCCCAAGAGACTTGAAGCTGTAATTGCTGCAATAGGTGGCTCTACAAAGTATTGACTTTGGAGGGCTGAATAGTTATGCACGCTCAAGTTTTCTGTTTTTTTTGTCTTATTTCTTGTTTGTTTCACAAAAAGTAATATGCATGTTATGTAAATCAAATGATACAAACCCCCCAAAAATCAATTTTAATTTCAGGTTGTAAGGCAACAAAATAGGAAAAATGCCAAGGGGGGTGAATACTTTCGCAAGCCACTGTATATGGCAAAGATACTTATATATTTCACCTTTCATCTGTGTCTGGTGTTAGCTAGGTACTGGCTAGCTAGGTATTCAGACAGCATGGAACAAAAAGGGGGGGGAGTAGTTCAAAACTCTGAGTCAAGTCAACACATCCGTCAGTGCTTCTATGAATTGCATCTCAAGAGACTTGCCAAATGGAAGGTCTATATTTAATTTAAAAAATATGTACTTGATTAAATTTCAATCGTATTTGAGTTGTTTTGTGTAACACCAAATTGACACGATCTTACTGCAACATTGCTCACTACATCCAAGTTGCTTGACATTAGTGTTTAAAAGAGCTGTCAGTGTAGGTGAGCTCATGAATATAAGCTCCCCGCCCACTCAGCCTGTCTTTTGAAACTTCCTGGTAGTTAGCCATGATAGACAAAGTACTTTTTAGAATGACTGTTCAGGATCTTTAAGTTTGTACACTGTAACTTTAAATGTTCCTAGAATATTATTGTACATTAGATATTCTAATACAAACATATTAACATTATATCAAATTGGGATTTGCATAGGCTTTTAAGGAACTCATACACTTCTGTAAGCTTCATTAAAGCTACAAACGTGTTAGAGTTTGACTATAACGCGATAACAATTCAACAGAACAGATTAACTGGAATGGCATTTACTCTCACAGGTGACCAAAAATAACTGAAAGACACACACCTACTAAGCCAAGCCTCCAGTCTTCTGATCTGACCTGCTGTATCATAGCTCAATAACACAGCATTAACAAACCAGACTTGCTCTTAAAAAAATTAAAAATAAAAATTAAAGAAATATCAGTGAACCAGCAACACAGCAATTGAGTCATCGCAAAAGCACAGTCTTTTTTGTGTAAGTCCACAAAATAAGCCCTTATGAAATACATATTGTATTTTGTTAAATAATTACATTTTAGGTCATTTTGTTACTTAATTTTTTTACAAAACTCATATATATATATTTTTTTTTCTTATATCTATCAACAATCAAGTTCAGAAAAGTAAAAATTGGATTGGAAACCTTGGGTTGGTGCTGGGTCTGATGCTGGGACTGGGGAGAGGGAACCAGGAGCCGGGAACTGGGCAGGTGTTGGGTCTGTAGAGGGGAGGAAGGACAACCTGAGGCGCAAGCAGACCCACAAGGGAGCCCCAGACTCAGAGGTCAATGGTGGTACTCTCTTGTGGTCTTTTCGCTCCGGGTGAAGGTCTGAACTTTGGTCCCTCCTCCGCCCTCTTGTGGTGGTGAATGGATCCTGGTTCTGGGCTGGTGCCGGTTCTGTGAGAGTGATAGGTGTAGAGGGAGGTAGGGGTAGAGAGAAATGGAGAGAGAGAAGGGGGGGGGGGGGGAATGGGGCTAGAGAATGTGTCCATCGGCCTTGGCTGGTGCTGGGGGAGTGGTCAGTGGTGTGGTACGTGAGGCGTGGAGGAGGAGCGATGCGGCAACGAGGCTGGACGCTGAAGGCTGGAGGACGGGTCTAGGGTTGATCTTGGTCTGGACAGCACGGAGGGTGGTTTATATGTTGATGTCCTTCCTGGTCCAGTTCTTTGTGGAAGTCTGTGATGGAGTGATTGCTGAGAAGGATGGTGATCCTCCTCCTCAGGGTCGTTCGGTCCATGGTTTGTTGTTGGTAGACCTGATGGTAGACCAACAAACAGGTGGTAGATCAGCATTTCCCGAACTCGTTCCTGGGGACCCCAAGGGGTGCATGTTTAGTTTTTTGCCCTAGCACTACACAGCTGATTCAAATAATCAAAGCTTGGGGTCCCCAGGACCGACTTTGGGAAATGCTGTGGTAGATGTTTTCAGAGTCAGCGCATCCGTGGGGGCAGTTCTCTGTACATGCTATGTGCCGTGGTTGGAGCGGATGTCCTTGTACTTCCAGACCTGACATGAAGGCAAAATCTCTCTACACCTTGTAGACTGGTGGGGAGGTGCTAGCAGTAGGGCACAGTGTGGTCGATGGTGCTGAGTCCAAGGGGTCTGAGGATGGGGGTGGAAAAGTACAGTACGAAGTAGCTGGCTTTCCTGTCTATCTTTTGGAGGTTGGTGACCAAATTGGATAGTCGCTCTGCCCTAATGATGTTAAGCAGACCCCCTTTCCCCATTCTAAACTGCCTTGTACAGGGTACTGCACTTGAGTCACTCCATCTAGCTCCCCCAGACAAAGGTGAACATCATGTGTTCTATCTTCTTGCTGGTCGCTCTGTCTGGGGGAAACACCTTGTCTAGGTACAGGAGAATGGGGAGAACGATTGCCTTCATGACCAGGATCTTACCTGTCATTGTGAGGGACCATTCGCAGATCTTCTGTTGGACGTGGCGGATGGTCTCTTCCCAGCTGATGGAGCCACCTCCATCCTTCTTGAAGGTGACTCCCAGCAGCTTGATGGTCTCTGTTTTGACAGGGAAAGAGGTGGTGAGAGTCTCATGCCAGTCCTGTGACAAGTACAGTTCACTCTTACCCCTGTTGACGAGGGTGCCAGTGGCTGCACTGCAGTCATCCACCACCTTTGTTGCCATGGTGAAGTAGCGACTATCTGTGCCGACTATGGTGATGTTGTCCATGTACATCGCCACTTTGAGCCTCTCTGCCTGGGCCTCTGGCATCTGGTAGCCAGGGATTCCTGGTGTTGACTTGATCTTCTGGAGGAAAGGCTCTAGGCAGATGATGTACAGCAGAGAGGCTGGGGGGCAGCATTGACGTATGCCGGATCTGATGAGGAATGGGTCTGTGAGGGTGTGGTTTACCAGAACTTTGCTTGTGATGTTCTGGTAGCATAGTTCAGTTCAGTGGATAAGGTTTTGGGGGAAGTTCATCTTGGTTAGCACCCTCTGCAAAAGCCATGGCTAACCCTATCAAAAGCCTCCTGGTCTAGACTGAGAAGGTGCAAATGAGACCTCTGCTCCTGGGAGGGCAGGATGAGATCTCTCACCAGGAGCAGGTTGTCATTGATGGACCTAACGAGGATGCTGCAAGTATTGTATGGGGCTATTAATGAGGGGAGGTGTGTCTGGAACCATTTAGTGAGGGCCTTGGTCATGATTTTGTAGTCAACGGAGAGGAGGTTGATGTGGCCCCAGTTCCGGTGGTACTTAAGGTCCCCTTTCTTAGAGATAAGAGAGACCGTAATCTGTCGCATTGTCCCATCCAGCCTCTTTTCCCTGTATACTGCGCTGAAGACCTCCACCACGTCGTCCTTGAGGAGATCCCAGAAGGTCTGATAGAACTCTCCTGGGATCTCGTCTGGTCCTGGTGCTTTGTGTTTGTTCAGGGAGCACACGGCCCAGTGACTATGTCTAGACCACCTAGGAAGGTGGCCATGAGAGCTTCATTTGCAGGCTTGATGTCATACAGCTTACCGTAGAACTCCCTAGCCAACCATAGGATGTCGTCACTATTGGTCACAGAGTCCCGTTGGTTGTTTTACATGAACAGAATGGGTTTTTACTTTGACCGTGCCCTGAGAAAGACAAAGTGGGTGCATTCCTCCTCCTCCAGACCCTGGAGTTTTGACTTGTGCTGGTTCTTCTTTTGTTCTTCCCGAAGGTGTTCTTTGGTTTCAGCCATCTTTCGAGCCAAGTCCCAACCCTCTAGCTGGAGGCTAAGACGTTGGAGGGTCTTTGTTATGGTGTTCAAAACTGGCCCTCTTTTCCCTGTTTTTCCTCTGCCCTATTCCCCCGAAGTAGCCCTTGGTCCTGGCCTTGACCTTTTCCCACCATTCTATCAGGGAGTCAAATAGCTCTTTCAAGGTTCTCCACTCCAGGTAGCATCTGGAGAAGGAGAGCTTGACTGCTGGGTCCTGAAGGATAGATGTATTCATCCTCAAGGACCCCTTACCTACTCTCATTAGGCCTTGCCAATCTACGGACACAGTCAGCATCCTATGGTCTGAGAAGTGCACCACTTGACTTGTTAGGGAGCACATTCTCAGACCTGTCGAGAGCAAGAACATGTCAATCCTGGAGTAGGATGCACCGCAGGAACTCACCCACATTGGTGTTGGAGGGGAGGTGCCACCGGGGTCTGTAAGGGAGAAGTCATCGATGATTGATTGTAGTTATTGTGTGCTACGGTCTCTCCTGGGCCTGCTGTGGTCTTCATCTTGGAGGGCACAGTTGAAGTCTCCCCCTACCAGGACTTGTGTGGGGGTGAGCAGGAGTTGCCGAAGATGTTTGAAGAGGGATATTCTCTCGGCCACGTTGGTGGGGACGTATACATTGATGACCCTCAGGGACGAACCCTGAATCTAGAGGTCCAATACCAGGATTCACCAGCTCTCGACTACCCTGCTGGACTTCAGTTGGAGGTAGGGGTTGGTCACCAATATGCTGACCCCGTCTGGTCTGGTGGTGTTGGAGCCTGACCAGAGAGAGCCCCCCAGGGTCCACTCCTCCTCCAGGCGCACTTCCCTCTTCTTGTATGGGATGCCTCACTCTTGGAGGAGGTAGGTGTCTGCCGGGTTACTGGAAAGGTGTCCCAGGACGGTCTGTCATCTGGGAACCGTATGCTTCTGGTGTTGAGGGTGGATATTGTCAGGGGCATAATGGGTTATGAAAAATGTCTGCTAAATGACTAAAATGTTTTTAAAAATGAAGATGGTCCAGGTCCAATGTTGGCCATGTCATTGCAGATTTGGATGAGGGCTTCTAACGGATCAGTGGTGCTGGATGGTGGCCCCTCCCCATGACTGCTCATGGGTCTTGGCATGCCTCCCCACTGACTGCCTGGTGATAGGAGTGGTGAGGGTGGTGAAGTTGGCTCAGAGGGTCCAGGGGGTCTGGACTGAGGCTGGCTGGCTTGCTGCTGTGTGGGATCAGGGGTAGGGAGGGCTAAGGGGGGGTGGATCTGGGTCACTAAGGAGAAGGGGGAGTAGTCAAGGGAAGTAGGGGGTATGGGAAGGATGCAGGTGCAGTTAGTGGCATGAGGGGGGGTCAGAGACAGTTAGGGGCAGGGAGGAGCAATCAGGGGTAGTAATGGTCTGGGGGGTGGTATGGTGAGGGGTCTAGGAGGGGGAGCCGGTTTCTCGGATAGGGGGTTTTGGGGTCGTGTTTGCTGGCGTCAGGGTTTGGGTTCTGGGGTAGTCTTCTGGTCTGGTCTCTTGTTGGTTTTCTGTTTGTCTGGTCTTTTCCGTTTGGTAATTTTTTTACAGTTTGGGTCATTCTCGTCTGAGAACAGGGGATGTGATCCGAGGGGTTCTTCCGGTTGTATGTTCTCTCTTGAAACGGGCTCCCCGTTTCACCAGAAGTTTGGAGGGGGTGGAGGTGGCTAAGAACAGATGTTTGGGGGCCAGAGGTGGAGGGGCCGGTAGGGGTGGGGTCTGTTTCTGGGATGTCTTGGATGGTGATTTGGTCAGTGTCTATGGGTTGGTCTGGGTCTTTCTTATTGTCCTCTGTTGGAGGGGTGGGGGTGGGAGGTTGGGATTTGTGTTGGTGGCGTTGGCCCTTGCGGCGTAGGATTAGCGGCAGGATCTGTAGAAGTGCCCCTCCCCCCGCACACGTTGCACGGTCATTATTATTTGCATTCGATTGTAGAGTCGTCGCCTTTGCAGTTTTTACAGATGATGGCTGTGCAGGTTCTGCGGCCAGATTTCCCAATTGGCCGCACTTCCTGCACAGCTTGAGCAGACTGTAGTAGTAGACGGAGCCCATGTTGTTCCCCAGTGTGATGGTGCTGGGAATATGTTGAGTCCACCCACTCTTGATGGGTCCGGGTGTAACTGAACCAGCCATTTTCTTGCCGCAGTCCAGATGTTGTCTTCGTCCAAGATTCTCCTGGCCTTTGATTTGATTAGGGGCGAACCTGCTGAGCCAAACCTGGATGTCGAAGTCTTGAATACATTCGTTATGGAGTTGAACTGTGACTACCTTGTTTTCTGTGTCTGAGAAAGGGTGTGCTCTGAATTTGTTAATCGGGGGAAGTTCCTAAATATTACCCATTTAGTAGAGAAGGGTGGGAAGTTCTGGTCTGCTTGTCTGGTAATGATCTGTTTGAGGGGAGGAAGGACAACCTCAGAGCGAGCAGGCACACCTGGAAGGCCTGGACCCAAAGGTCGACTGTGGCACTCCCCTGTGGCCTGCTCACTTCTGGCGTAGACTGGTTTCTTTAGGTCCTTCCTCCGTGACTCGGCCATGGTGGCTGGATTTGGTCTTGGGGGTTGTCTGGTCACTGGTCTGCTCCGGTCCTGCAGGGGGAGGATGGACAACCTCAGAGTGAGCAGGCACACCTTGAAGGCCTGGACCCGGAGGTCAATGGAGGCACCCCCCCGGTGGTCTGCTCGTTCCAGGTGTAGGTTGGTGTCTTTCGTCCTTCCTCCACTCCCCTGGTTGTGATGGTGTCTGATCTGGGCTCTCCTTCTGTTGATCTGCTCTCGGTGGTTGGCGGCCAGCTGGTCCTGGTATGGTCGGCGGTGGCAAGAGAAAAGGCAAGGGTAGAGGGAGTAAGGCTCACCTCGACAGTACCCTTCTCACCTCGCCTGCAAACCGCCGTTCCCTCCTCAAGCAGCTGGTCTGGTGAAATTGGACTGAAATTGAATGAATGCAATAACCATGTCTCTGTCAGTAACAAATTCAGTCATGGGTGGTAATTCTACAATTCACGCGAAAGGCAAGGCATTCTGAGAAATATACAAATAAAGCTTTACACTAAGCAGTGTGTTAATTCAACACTGTTCAGTGTCTATACGGTTCCACACTTTCAGTGTTAATTTAGCACTGGAGAAATTGCAAACATTGTCAGTTCAAGGACTGCTTTTGTCACAGCGTCTTGGATAAATGGGAGCATGGTATTTCTTTCTAAGGATTTGCAAGTATGCAAATTGTGCTATATATATTCAGAATGCCTGGTGAGAGAGTGTCCCCACAATGAGAGAAATGGGTCCCTAATGATTAAGAGCTCCATATTTCCCCAAGCGACTGTCTGTCTGTCTGTCTGTCTCCAGAGACTTCCTGATATTTTCCAGGGACTAATGTTGCTGCTGCGGACCTGAGACAGAGAGAGAGAGACCAAGTACCTCTGGATGGATCTGGTCTTATTTATTTACATTTTAGTCATTTAGCAGACGCTCTTATCCAGAGTGACTTACAGTTAGTGCATAATTGTTTTTATTTTTCTTTCCATACTGGCCCCCCGTGGGAATCTAACCCACAACCCTGGCGTTGCAAGCGCCATGCTCTACCAACTGAGCTACACGGGCCCCCATTTATCTTACAGATGAGTTTATCATTAAGCTTAGATTTTCTAACTGCATAGCTGATAGTAGAGCAGAGGGAGGGAGCTGTGTTGCTGAGGCAGCTTCATGTAGTAGCTCTGTTTTCATACACTGTAACAGAAAACTGTCATTTATACAGTACTTTTAGGTATCATCAACAGTAAAACATCTCTGAATTTTTTTTACTGCAGCATACTGTAAATTATTATACCAATTTCACTCTTATGTGGTTATAGTGCCCCATCAATTTGTATAAGGGACATATTGGAGTGGCATCAAATCTTAAACCTTAAATGGTTGAACAACAAAATGTAAACAATTTACCTAGCAGCCAACCTGCTTGCACCAATTCCTTGTAATTACAGTAAAATACTGTCAAATACAACCCCCCCTCCCCTTCAATGAATGTCATTCTGTCATCCATTCATCCATTCATTAATTCATGCATTCATTTGTTCATTCTGATTATGGTAGCATTAACTTTTTTACTGTATAAAACAGTACATTTTACAGTATTGTACTGTGTGTCACTACATAGTACTTGCTTTGATACCGCATTTATATTACATTAGGTGTACTGTAATATGAAATACAGAATTTTACTCACCACCAAGCTGCCTGTAAGATATTGTCAAATTCATGGCAACCCCTTACAGTGTACACTTACTGTAGCTACAAACTAGCATCTACAAATAATAATATGCCATTTAGCAGACGCTTTTATCCAAAGCGACTTACAGTCATGCGTGCATAATTTTTTATGTGTATGGGTGGTCCCGGGGATCAAACCCACTACCTTGGCGTTACAAGCGCCGTGCTCTACCAGCTGAGCTACAGAGGACCAATGTTGGTAAGTATGAGTATGAGTATATTATTTGCTGCTTCATATTTGTTCCAAAGGCAGATACTACACGTACAGTGTTTGACTAAGCCTACCTCTCAAATAAACGAATCATATTTGATCCACTGTGATTTAATCTCCCTGCCTATAAAAAGCATCTCTCTGTGATGAAAAGGCTTTACCGTATTTCATTTTTCATTTTCAGCAGAAGAAAAAACAAGTTGCCACCTCTACTAATTAGCTAACACAGGAGTTTAGAGCGAGAAAGAAAAATAACTTGACTTGTCCTCTCCTCAATGTCTGGTGTAATTAGCAGCTTTTCTTCCAACCACACAACATCACAGGTTTCCTAAACCGTTGTTGCTCTGCACCCAGAGGATTTCTCTCGACTCTCTCTTTCTATAGAGTGACCTATATGCAAAATAAATGTCAATCATGAGAAAGAAACCAGATGAGAGGAGCACAGGGGGGGGAGAGAGAGAGAGAGAGAGAGAGAGAGAGAGAGAGAGAGAGAGAGAGAGAGAGAGAGAGAGAGAGAGAGAGAGAGAGAGAGAGAGAGAGAGAGAGAGAGAGAGAGAGAGAGAGAGAGAGAGAGAGAGAGAGAGAGAGAGAGAGAGAGAGAGAGAGAGAACCCACCTGTGTGTTGTGGTTAGAGATTTAGATTCTGAATCTTCTTCTACAAGCTTCTGCTTGTGTTGCCTCAGCCTGTGAGATCCTGTTGGTTGCCTATACTAAATCCAATAGATTGAAAGCTACAATATGTAACTTTTTGGGTGACCCGACCAAATTCATATAGAAATGTGTATTTATAGATCTGTCATTCTCACTGAAAGCAAGTCTAAGAAGTGGTAGATATGTTCTATGTGTGCTAGTTCTATGCTTCCCGTTCTTAAGTTTCGTTTTTGCGTCTTTTACTTTCGGTTTTACTTTCTTCAAACAGCTGAAAATACAATTTTTTTGCTTATGGGAAAATATATTTCAAAGCGGTTTAGATGGTACAATGATTCTCTACACTATACTTGCTTGTTTTATCACATTAACTGAAATTAGGTGAACTATTATCATTTTAGCAACCAGGAGATGGTGGAGCAATTTCTGCATAGTGCATCTTTAAAGGGAAATCTAAACATAACTTGCTACCCTTGGCATTGTTTGATGTAACTCTTGATTTGGTACACTGTGTGGGATTGGTAACTTAGTTATCAGGCAATGGCAGAAGTTGGAGGATCCTGACACAAACTTGCACTATATCCTCAAAGACGTAAGTCACAGCCAACAATGACAACTTATTAACTTGCTTGCCACATTGTATAACTCATTATACTTTACAGTATGCCTCCTCTTCATAATAATATAATAATATGCCATTTAGCAGACGCTTTTATCCAAAGCAACTTACAGTCATGCGTGCATACATTTTTCGTGTATGGGTGGTCCCGGGGATCGAACCCACTACCTTGGTGTTACAAGCGCTGTTCTCTATCAGCTGAGCTACAGAGGACCACTTCATTATATACCATCAGTTGGATAAAGGCTTTACCCAAAAGCTGTTCACAATGAATCTATCATAAGTAAACTGCAGCCCATTAAAAGTGCATAATAGAAAATAAGCAGTGCCGTGCCGTGCCGTGGGCCTCTGGACCTGCCTGCTCCCTGTGTTTGCTTCACTGAATAGGAGACAGATTATATTTAAAATTTTGCTCCAGCAACTTTATCTTGCCATTTTTACCATTGCTGGATTGACCCGTGACTTTGGTTTACTTCTGAGCTTACTTCTATGGAGGAATATGAATACATCTAAATGATAATGGACACTCCATCCCAAGAACCTCTCACTGTTCTGTTTATCGATCACGTCAATCAAATATAGTTTAAACTTGCCTGAAGAGATGAGCTGGAGAAAGCTTTTATGAAGATGGACAACTTGTTTGCCATAGGAGTGGCTTCGGATTTGTTGCAGTTTTCACATCCAACAATGCATAGGCCCATATGCATTCAATAATGTGTCCAACTCTTTCGTACACATTACTAATATTAAAAAACATGTTTTCCCTTCTATTGCAAGGAGAGAGATGTTTATATAGCAAATATCTATCAAAACATGTCTGAAAGACGTATTTATAAAATTCTGAAATCGACTTTCTGTTTCTCTATTCTTTGATCGTGTGGCTTTGATGCTGACTGTACACATTGATGTGTACAATCGCAGAAGGATGTTGCAATAGACATCTAAACTCTTTGTACCTGTACTACCTTATATCTTATAGTAAAGATGGAGAATAACAAATGGGGAATGAAAGAATCATGCATCCTGCATCACCAAAGCCATGAATACTTCTCCAGACACTGCAGATTCACAGTCCATTCTTGATCATTGTGTAATTCCTCTGTAATTCCAAACCTACAGAATATTCCATCAACGAGTTGCTGTGGTATGTTGGTGGTATAATGCATGTAGTTAAATACATCTAATAAACTACAGCAGAGTACCACATACATATTTTTTTTTTTAGTCCTGAAAATAACCTTTTCTAAAAAACGGAAAAAAACGCATAGACGGTACAAAGCATCTTACTAATCGTTGGTGCTTAATTTCATAGGATCCACACATGCACTCCTTTCAGTGACCTTTGAACTTTAAGGCACTCTTCTAAGTGACCTTTGCCTTGTCCATTAACCAGTATTGCCAAGGTCAACCACTAATGTTACCTTTCCTCCCCTTGTATGACATCCCAGCTAACCAGACTACAGCTATGAGACATCAACTTCCATGAATGCAATTTGTCCCAATCACAAATAAGTAGCTTTAACTCCATCGAGGCACGTTGCATAATAGGCCAACTACAGCAACTGTCAGAGAGAAATTCTTCAAACCCACAGCAATACATCAATGAGGTAGTGAACAGTGAACACCGGAGTTTTAAAATTGTCCTTCTACACCAAAACGTATGCTGGTAATCAAATCTTATCAACATTTTATATTCAAAACAAATAACCTCTCTCTGTGATCTCAAAGCATCAAAGTCATTCTAAATAAATAATTCCTTGGCTACAACTTGTGATTTGCAGAATCTTGTGTTTTTATGAAAAACCACTCATCTAAACCCATGCCAAACCATGCTGTTCAACAACCTCAGGTCTCCTGGCACTCCCTCAACTGCAGAAACCTTGGGTGAGTTGTGTTCTTCTCCCAATAATAGAAAAAACTTGCCATTACCTTCAGATCACATTAACTTCAGTCTTTGGCCAAACCCTAGCTGTACACAGAAAGTCCATGATGTTCATTACTCAATTTCCGTGTTCCCTACTACTCAACTGAAATATCACATAGGAACTGTAACATTTAGGACGTGTAACTAAGACTGCACAGTGGAGTCAGTAATCACTATAAATCATCTTAAGAGGGCTCTAACTGAACATGAACCATACAAGGCCTACTTTCTTCAGTCGCAGGGAAAACATTAAATGGACATGACAAGATGCTCAAGCACATTGGTCCATCTCACATTTTCTTGAACCCAATTAGACACCATGGCACAATTAAATGATGTTTGAAGGCCATTTAAAATGGATAGACCAAGTTACTAAAACTCTGTTTAATAGAATTTAATAATTTCCTTGCAAGCTTGTTGTAACATCATAACAACATGGCAACATGACAGATTCTACTTTATTCTTCATGCCTTCTGCTTTTTGTAAAGTTTTAAAAACAGAATCCTTAAAAACACGTCAAACATCAGAACAGCTTGCATCCCTCAATGCTTGAATAAATCAAATAAAATAAAATTTTGATTTGTCACACACGTGTTTAGCAGATGTTATAGCGGGTGTAGCGAAATGCTTGTGCTTCTAGCTCCGACAGCACAGTAATATCTAACAAGTAATATCTAACAATTTCACAACATATACCCAATACACACAAAACTAGTAAGGAATGGGATTTAAGAATATATACATGGACAAGCAATGACAGAGCGGCATGGACTAAGTTAAAGTAGAATATTATAGAATAGAATGCAGTATATACATATGAGATGAGTAGTGCAAGATATGTAAACATTATTCAAGTGACTAGTGTTCCATTTCTTAAAGTGGCCAGTGATTTCAATAGGCAGCAGCAGCCTCTAATGTGCTAGTGATGGCTATTTCACAGTCTGATGGCCTTGAGATAGAATCTGTTTTTCATTCTCTCGGTCCCGGCTTTGATGCACCTGTACTGACCTCGCCTTCTGGATGATAGCGGGGTGAACAGGCAGTGGCTCGGGTGGTTGATGTCTTTGATGATCTTTTTGGCCTTCCTGTGACATCGGGTGTTGTATGTGTTTTGGAGGCCGGGTAGTTTGCACCCGGTAATGCGTTCGGCAGACCGCACCACCCTCTGGAGAGCCCTGCAGTTGTGGGTGGTGCAGTTGCCGTACCAGGCGGTGATACAGCCTGACAGGATGCTCTCAATTGTGCATCTGTAAAAGTTTGTGAAGGTTTTCGGTGCTAGGCCGAATTTCTTCAGTCTCCTGAGGTTGAAGAGGCTCTGTTGCGCTTCTTCACCACACTGTCTGCGTGGGTGGACCATTTCAGTTTGTCGGTGATGTGTGCGCCAAGGAACTTGAAGCTTTTTACCTTCTCCACTGCGGTCCCGTCGATGTGGATAGGGGGGTGCATCCTCTGCTGTTTCCTGAAGTCCACGATCATCTCCTTTGTTTTGTTGATGTTTAGTGAGGTTATTTTCCTGGCACCACACTCCCAGAGCCCTCACCTCCTCCCTGTAGGTGGTCTCGTCATTGTTGATAATCAAGCCTACTACTGTTGTGTCATCTGCAAACTTGATGATTGAGTTGGAGGCGTGCTTGGCCACGCAGTCATGGGTGAACAGGAGGGGGCTGAGCACGCACCCTTGTGGGGCCCCAGTGTTGAGGATCAGCGAAGTGGAGATGTTGTTTCCTACCTTCACCACCTGGGGGCGGCCTGTCAGGAAGTCCAGGACCCAGTTGCACAGGGCGGGGTTCAGACCCAGGGCCTCAAGCTTAATGACGAGCTTGGAGGGTACTATGGTGTTGAATGCTGAGCTATAGTCAATGAACAGCATTCTTACATATGTATTCCTCTTGTCCAGATGGGATAGGGCAGCGTGCAGTGTGATGGCGATTGCATCGTCTGTGGATCTATTGGGGCTTTAAGCAAATTGAAGTGGGTCTAGTTTGAGAT
Organism: Coregonus clupeaformis; assembly: GCF_020615455.1. NCBI lineage: Eukaryota > Metazoa > Chordata > Actinopteri > Salmoniformes > Salmonidae > Coregonus > Coregonus clupeaformis. Next base: position 15,907,744 of record NC_059231.1, on the reverse strand, counting down.
CATTCTAACGCTTATTTTAATACACCAATAGTAACATGATTCAAATAATTTAAATAAGTACCGCCTTGTAACATACATCAGCGAAGGCGTGTTTGCAGAGGGGCGTGGTTTATATAGCTATATAACTACTCTACTGGTGCCTAAATTAGACTGTAGGGTGTCAGCAAATATAAATAAACGTTTTCACTATTCATCTATGGAAAAGATACTTGTCTGGTGTTAGCTAGTTATTGGCTAGCTAGGTCTTCAGCCAGCATGGGGGTGAAAGGTCATTCAAAACTCTGACACAGTTGTCATGTTAACACATCCCTCAGTGCTGCTCTGAACTGTTTCTCGAGAAACATGCTAAAAGGGAGATGTATAAAAAATGTTGATGCGATTTCAATGCTGTTTGAGTTGCAACATTGTTCACTACAACCACATTTTTTGACATTTCAAAGAGCTGTCAGTCAAGGCGAGCTCATGAATATAAGCTCCCTGCCCAGTCAGCCTGTCTTTTCAAACTTCCTGGTAGTTAGCCATGAGAGAAAAAGCATTTATATCCCCCCAAAGATATTACGGGTGATATTTGAATCACTCAAAAGGCTATTTTACATGTGAATCAGAATGACTTTTCGGAACCATGAATTAACACACTGCTTAGTGTAAAGCTTTATTTGCATATTTCCCAGACTGCCTTGCCTTTCGAGTAAATTATAGAGTTACCACCCATAACTGAATTTGTTAGTGACAGAGACATGTTTGTTGCATTCATCCATTTTCAGTCCTAGATTCTTGAGGGAGCATGGCAGCAGCGGGGGGTTCGGTACTGAGTTCCTGAAGTACCACACCGAGATAGAAGTCATTATGTTGGAGGTGTCACGGTTCAGACAGACGACAAGAGGACCACAATTGCGTCACACCAGAAAGTTTATTTAAACTTAAGGGGAAAGGGATGTAGGGAGTGAGTGAAGGCTCCAGGGGTTATCCCGTCCGATGTGCTGGGTCTGTGCCTCCCCCCAGTGGCAGCGATGCGTCCGACGACGCCGGTGGTTGGTGGTCCAGAAGTCCTGGGGGGGGGGGAGGAAACACAGACACAACGGGGCGGAATGAAACCAGGCAGCAGTACAGTTCAAGGGAAATCCAAAATACGTAGTAGCAAGGCAGAAGGCTGGTCAGAGTTACCGGGATTGAAGAGTAGTCAGGAGTCGTAATGGCAGAAGCAGGTCTGGATCTCCTGAGGCAGAAGAGTATCCAAAAACCAGGCAGGTCCGGGGTCACAAAACCAGGGTGAGCCAGAAGCGCGAGCAAACAGGTTCCGGGTGTGAGCTTTGCAGACGATCTGAACCCGGAGAGCTGAAAGACAGGGCCTTAAATACTGGGAGAGGTTAGTGGGTAATGCAGCGCAGCTGGCAGAGTAATTAGAGCCGAGCAGAGCAGGGACAGGTGGAGCTAGTTAGGCTGAGTAGAGAGAGGGAGGTGAGCAGAGTGGAAGATAGTGGAAACCAATTAAGGTGGTAACCCGGTGGAATGAGAGGGCTCATGACAGAACCCCCCCCCCAAGGGACGGCCCCAGAAGTCCCAAGAGCAACACCACGCCGGGCGGGAGGAGGGGAGCCGGAGGAGGGCTAGAACTCCTCCGAACGGTCCGAGCGAACGCCCTCATCCTCGGAGGAAGCCGGAGGGCCGTGGTCGGGAGATGGGACAGGTCCCGAGACCGGATCAGGCACAGGACAGGAAGCCGAGCGGGCAGGACGGTTAGAGACCCCTCTGGGGCGGCCCCTACGGATTGCAGGTTGATCAGGATGCCGTTGGTGGAAAGCGGTGATGAGAGTCCTATCCACAATCCGACTAGCTGGCACCCAGGTCCTTTCCTCAGGTCCATAGCCCTCCCAGTCAATGAGGTACTGGAGACCCCTACCCCTCCGTCTGGACCGAAGCAGGCGGCGGACGGTGTAAACCAGACCACCATCGACGAGCCGTGGAGGAGGAGGACAAGGCGCAGCAGGGACCAGCGGACTCCTGGGCACAGGCAGGGACTGCAGCAATCCGGCTGGGGGCTGGCAGGACGACTTGTGTTGGTTGCAGATGGGGCAGGCTTGGACGAATTCCCGTACATCCTTCCTCAGAGAGGGCCACCAGAACCTCTGGGCGAGCAGGTTGTAAGTGCGGGTGGAGCCAGGGTGACAAGCTAGGCGGGAGTCATGTCCCCACTGAACGACCTGGGACCTCAGGTCTTCGGGGACAAAAAGGCGGTCAGCTGGGCAAGTGCTGGGACCTGGCTGGTTACGGAGAGCCTCCAGCACCTGTTCCTCAACAGCCCAGGTCAGAGCTGCAACGATGCAGGGACTTGGCAGAATCGACACAGGGTCCTTGGAGGGGTCAGGAGCGGAGTTAGTAGGTACTGGCCGAGGGGGTAGTGCGGCGGCAAGCAGGCAGGTTCGGTGGCAGTCCTCTCCCCACTCCCTGATCACCCCGGTCACCCAGTCGAGCTGAGGGTTGTGCCGGCGGAGCCATGGGTAACCCAGGATGAGGGGTTGGCCTGGAGAGGGGAGCAGGTGAAACTGGATAGTTTCTTGATGGTTTCGGACAGACCCATCGAGACCGGGGCCGTGACATGAGTGACCGATCCGAGTAAGTGTCCGTCCAGTGCCCGGGCAGGAATAGGAGGTGTCAAACGGAGGTTCTCCAGTCCCAGTTGGCGTGCCAGCTTGATGTCCATTATGTTGGCTTCGGCGCCAGAATCCACCAGAGCAGCCAGGGTGTGAGTTGAGTCAGAGAGGCGGAGGTGAACTTGCAGCAGGGGTTTGCGGTCGGAGGACTGGATGGTCATTGAACTCAACCGGACTCCCCCTATGCCCGGTGAGCTTCGGCCCTTTAAAGGGCAGGTTACCACACGATGTCCGTCACCTCCACAATAGAGACAGAGGTTTGAGGTGAAGCGTCGCTGGCGCTCTGCAGGAGTGAGAGAGGCTCGCCCAATCTCCATAGGCTCAGACTGATCAAGCTGACCTGGGTGAGTGGCAGTAGATGACAGGAGCCCAGTCGGATCTCTCCGAATGCCGGTAGTAGGTGGACCTTGGCGCCCCCTCTCACGACGACGGGTCTGTATCCCTCTGTCGATCCTGACAGTCAGTGCGATGGCTTCATCAAGAGTGGAAGGCAGTTCATGGGAGACCAACTCGTCCTTGATATAGTCAGCCAAACTATGGAAGAACGCGTCCACCAACGATGGTGTGTTCCAAGAACTTCGTCTAGCCAGGGTTCGGAAGTCGATGGAATGGTCTGCGACCGTACGTCTGCCTTGTCGAATACTGAACAGTTCACGAGACGCCTCTGCGGTTGGTGAATCCAGGTCAAACACCTTCAGCATCTCCTCAGCAAACAGGTCGAAGGTTGCACATGCGGGGGTTTGACGTTCGAACTCTGCTGTTCCCCAGAGTCGAGCTCGGCCCGTCAGGTGAGTGATGGCATACCCAACTCTAGCCCCCTCCGTGGCGAAGGTCCTTGGCTGCAAGGAGAACTGAAGTCGGCAGCTAGTCAGGAATGGCCGGACCTGGGTTGAATCGCCGTTGAACCGCTCGGGGTTTCCAATCTTGGGTTCGGAGCAGCGGCTGCAATGACCGGGGCAGGTAACTCGGGGGCAGGGCTGGTGGGCAGACTGGCTGGGGTCAGGTTGGTGAGGAGTTGAATGATCATGGCGAGTTGTTGTTGCTGCTGCTGGGACTGCTGCTGGTGCTGCTGGAACTGCTGATGCTGTTGGTGGCCGACCTGAAGCAGAGAGGAGATGACGCCGCTCATGCGGCCTAGCTCTCTCTCAGTGTGTTCCAGGCGTAGCATGGCGGTGGGTTGCTCAGGCTCTTCGGTTTCCATGTCGGGGGAAGTGTGCGCTGAGTCCATGATGGTTCAGATCGTACTGTCACGGTTCAGACAGACGACAAGAGGACCACAATTGCGTCACACCAGAAAGTTTATTTAAACTTAAGGGGAAAGGGATGTAGGGAGTGAGTGAAGGCTCCAGGGGTTATCCCGTCCGATGTGCTGGGTCTGTGCCTCCCCCCAGTGGCAGCGATGCGTCCGACGACGCCGGTGGTTGGTGGTCCAGAAGTCCTGGGGGGGGGGGAGGAAACACAGACACAACGGGGCGGAATGAAACCAGGCAGCAGTACAGTTCAAGGGAAATCCAAAATACGTAGTAGCAAGGCAGAAGGCTGGTCAGAGTTACCGGGATTGAAGAGTAGTCAGGAGTCGTAATGGCAGAAGCAGGTCTGGATCTCCTGAGGCAGAAGAGTATCCAAAAACCAGGCAGGTCCGGGGTCACAAAACCAGGGTGAGCCAGAAGCGCGAGCAAACAGGTTCCGGGTGTGAGCTTTGCAGACGATCTGAACCCGGAGAGCTGAAAGACAGGGCCTTAAATACTGGGAGAGGTTAGTGGGTAATGCAGCGCAGCTGGCAGAGTAATTAGAGCCGAGCAGAGCAGGGACAGGTGGAGCTAGTTAGGCTGAGTAGAGAGAGGGAGGTGAGCAGAGTGGAAGATAGTGGAAACCAATTAAGGTGGTAACCCGGTGGAATGAGAGGGCTCATGACAGGAGGACTGGGTGAGGAAGAGGGTGGATGGTGAGAATAAGCAAGGCAGAAAGAAGGGTGAGAGGTGCAAACCTGAACTGACTGCGAAATACAAGCCAAATACTTTTTCCTTTGGGTCTAGTACAGGAGAGAGAAAAATGCATGTTACGCTCCTAAAGACCCTGAGCCGTTGATGGATTGGGAACTTGAAATTGATCCTGACGAAAGTGAGGAGAAATAATCTGTGTCGTGAGGTGAAGGCTTCTGAGCCTCACCCCAATGATCAGGAAAATGCTTGAGATGACTCTGGCCCAGTGGGAGTACGATTCGTGGAGAAAGTGGATCCATGCCTTTTGACCGATCCGTTTGTGGGATCAGGCTGGGTGAAGAAGGAGTTAGGTTCTGTCAATTCGGTCAAAGTATCCAGAGGTGGACACGTTTATGGTCATGATGCAGCAGTATGTAGGAGGGAGATTCCGAGGTGTGAGAAGGGCATGGGACAAAAGAGTGTGTAGTTTCGGTTGAAAAAGTGGTGTTTCAATTGTGGAGGTGGCCATGTTGCTGGGGTTCAGAAATGTCCTGTGCGAGTGAGACAGATTGAAGTTTCCAGGGTGAGAGCAGTGCAGAAAGTGTCATATGCTGAGGCAGTGAGGAAAATAGAAGATGGTGGGCAAAGAGTGAGGGAGCCTGAGAGGATCTGTGTGAGTAGTAGGCCAGTACAGTTACCCAAACAATTTGTGCTTTAGTAAGGTTGGCTTCTTGGCTGTTATTGCTATGGTCATTAATTGCACAGCACAGATGCAATGGAAATCCCAGATTGAATTGGTAATAGCAGCAGCAGATACGTTTTTGGGTATCAGAGATTTTAGTGCAGAAGAACTACAGGGGATTTTGAAAGAACGGGTTCCAGCCTCCCAGACCGATGGCCTGGATCTATTGGGGCCAAAGTAGTGGGAAGGGGTGTGTTGGGGATAGTGGTTGTAATGTAGTGAACATTATGCCATAATCCAGTCTGTGTATTCGTACTGTGGGATTCCAGTTCCATGTTTTACAGTAGCCAGACAGTGGGAGTGATATTTTATTTTTATTTTTTTATTTTACCAGGCAAGTCAGTTAAGAACAAATTCTTATTTACAATGACGGCCTACACCGGCCAAACCCGGATGACGCTGGGCCAATTGTGCACCGCCCTATGGGACTCCCAATCACGGCCGGTTGTGATACAGCCTGGAATTGAACCAGGGGGTCTGTAGTGACGCCTCAAGCACTGAGATGCAGTGCCTTAGAACGCTGCGTCACTCGGGAGCCCACATATGCCATGTGAACCATGTAATGCCAGCATACTTCTGAGTAAAATTAAACTAAAGTATACGAACACCCCGACCTCAGTTCATATAAACATAGGCAATCTAAACAGAGGGACGTTACAGTGGTATATATAGTACTTTTTTTGTGAACAAATGTGCAATGCACCTTCTAGTCCACATGAAGAAGATTTTCAGTCCTATGAACTGAAAATCTTAAGTTAATATGTTATCATTCAAATTGAATTATTTAACACAATACAATATGTATTTAATAAGGCTTTATTTTGAGGGCTTACACTCTAAAAAATACTGGGTTGTTTGGATGACCCAACTGCTGGGTTGCAGGCATTGGGTAACATAGTTGGGTTGTTTTTAAAAAAAGAGCAAGATTGGTTTGTTGCTGCTGGGTTATTGAGATATGACCCAGCGGATCAGAAGACTCGAGGCTTGGCTTAGTAGGGGCGTGGTGTTCAGGAAGTTATTTTTGGTCACCCATGATAGTAAATGCCATTCCGGTTCATCTGTTCTGTTGAATTGTGATCACACATTACTATTACAATAATATTTTGAAGAAATGGATTGCTTGATTGCTTTTGTTTATGCTCTGTTAACTTTATATGACCATTAGATTTACCTTATTTGCATTGATTGTTTATTATTTAGAATTTTTAATTAATGGTGGTTGAATTTTAATTTGTGACATTTTACCTCGAAATAACTTTGAAAACACACAAGCAGGGGCGGTGTGTTCATTAGGGCGATATGGGCGACGCACTGCCAAACGGGAAAAGGAAGGGATTTTTTTTCTAATCAATTATATCACGGCAACAGTAGTTTTCAGTGTTCTAATCTAGACGTCTGATCTGCCACTAAATGTCCAATCAGGCTAAAGTCGTGCTTCAAATGGCCCCGCCCCTTTTGGGGCGATTTCAGTCAGGTTGAAAATCGCCCAGGAGTCTCTCATAGACTATCATGTAAAATATTATTTTTTTCAAATATCAGAGCTTTCAATACAATCTCTATGGGTTCCGGGAGGGCTTGCACTTACGCACTTTCGTCATACGTAACATAAGTAACCATGAACATAACTAAGAAAAGAGCGGGTAGCAGCGTCAATCAATTCACGTACAACTGTCAAGATGGCTAGCTTTGCGAGGCAAAGATGAAACTGAGGGCTCCACCAACCCTGGTATTTTTCTTGGACTTGTCAACTTTGTGGCACAACTAGATGAGGTGTTTGATGACCATCTTAAAAATGCTAAAGTTTTCAAGGGCACATCAAAGACCATTCAAAACGAGCTACTGGAGTGTATGCTAGCGGTCATGAGGGAACATATTGTGGAGGAGGTGAAGTCGGCGAACTTCGTAGCTATCCAAGCTGACGAGACCACGGACGTTTCTACACAGACACAGCTGGTGCTTGTGCTGAGGTACATAGATAGCAACCACAAAGTGCAGGAGCGCTTTTTTGAGTTCCTTCCCATCTCGGAATCAACCTCAGTCTCAATCGCCAGTGTGCTTTTGGAGAGACTGAACTGTCTTTTTGCAGACGACGAGAAAGTCAAACTCATTGTGCAAGCTTACGATGGAGCCAGTGTGAGGGGAGAGAAGGCTGGTGTGCAGCAAAAGGTGCGTAAGCATTTCAAGAATGCCCATTACGTGCATTGCTATGCGCATCAGCTGAATTTGATCATGCAGCAAGCTAGAACAGTTTCAGTACAAGTAATGTAGCCTCTCTCTCTCTTTGTCCCTCTCTGTCTGTCTCTTTAACACACACACGCCCAAATCAGTTCACAGTTGATGTTGTTTAAAATAGTTATTTTTCATTTTTTTTAAAGTAAAATTTTTTTAAAAAATCTGTTCATGTTCATTTTTACAAATCTATACAATTGGCCAGAATATGGTTGTTCATATTTACAAATCTATACAATTGGCCAGAATATGGTTGTTCATTTTTACAAAGCCATACAGATAGCTGTGTTTACCTTTTCTAGAAATTATTTTCAAATTCTGTTTTCAGGCAAAATGTCTATCACTGTTCATTTTCACAAATCTATACAAGAGGGCAGAATATGGAAGTCTATAAAAATTTCTTATTACCAATAACTTGCATCAATGTTTTCAGTAGCCTCTATCAAAAGCTCCTGCTTGCTTGTTGTGAATTATGCTCAGGTGCACATATTTCCAATTCAACCATGAGGCCTTTTTGAAGCAAGTAATGTGTATATCAGTATTGACTTATATGCTGCCCCTGTCTTCATGTTGTTGCTGGACATATCTTTTTTTAAATGTGTGTAGGTCACGTAAATCATCAGAAAAATTGCCCCCCCTGAGAATTTTTTCAGGAGCCGCCACTGCACACAAGTAATGTTACCTTACAGCAGTGTATGAGTTCCTTAAAAGCCTATGCAAATCCCAATGTGATGTCCCCAATGGGATTGTAACCACTTTGTTGCAATACGTAAATAATAATGTTAAGAACAATGCAAAAGACCATGCTGGGAAATATGATAATGATGGCCGTGGTTTTGGTTAAACTTGAAAAAAAAAATTGGGGGTAGATCAGCTTTAATATTGCAGATAGATTGTAACTTACATCAATGTAATTGTTTGCATCACTTCCAATCCCCCATATGTTTTTTTTCTCTCGCAAATATATATATATATATATATATATATATACAGTGAGGGAAAAAAGTATTTGATCCCCTGCTGATTTTGTACGTTTGCCCACTGACAAAGAAATGATCAGTCTATCATTTTAATGGTAGGTTTATTTGAACAGTGAGAGACAGAATAACAACAACAAAATCCAGAAAAACGCATGTCAAAAATGTTATAAATTGATTTGCATTTTAATGAGGGAAATAAGTATATGACCCCCTCTCAATCAGAAAGATTTCTGGCTCACAGGTGTCTTTTATACAGGTAACGAGCTGAGATTAGGAGCACACTCTTAAAGGGAGTGCTTCTAATCTCAGCTTGTTACCTGTATAAAAGACACCTGTCCACAGAAGCAATCAATCAGATTCCAAACTCTCCACCATGGCCAAGACCAAAGAGCTCTCCAAGGATGTCAGGGACAAGATTGTAGACCTACACAAGGCTGGAATGGGCTACAAGACCATCGCCAAGCAGCTTGGTGAGAAGGTGACAACAGTTGGTGCGATTATTCGCAAATGGAAGAAACACAAAATAACTTTCAATCTCCCTCGGCCTGGGGCTCCATGCAAGATCTCACCTCGTGGAGTTGCAATGATCATGAGAACGGTGAGGAATCAGCCCAGAACTACACGGGAGGATCTTGACAATGATCTCAAGGCAGCTGGGACCATAGTCACCAAGAAAACAATTGGTAACACACTACACCGTGAAGGACTGAAATCCTGCAGTGCCCGCAAGGTCCCCCTGCTCAAGAAGGCACATATACATGCCCGTCTGAAGTTTGTCAATGAACATCTGAATGATTCAGAGGAGAACTGGGTGAAAGTGTTGTGGTCAGATGAGACCAAAATCAAGCTCTTTGGCATCAACTCAACTCGCCGTGTTTGGAGGAGGAGGAATGGTGCCTATGACCCCAAGAACACCATCCCCACCGTCAAACATGGCGGTGGAAACATTATGCTTTTGGGGTGTTTTTCTGCTAAGCGGACATGACAACTTCACCACATCAAAGGGAAGATGCACGGGTCCATGTACCGTCAAATCTTGGGTGAGAACCTCCTTCCCTCAGCCAGGGCATTGAAAATGGGTCGTGGATGGGTATTTCAGCATGACAATGACTCAAAACACACGGCCAAGGCAACAAAGGAGTGGCTCAAGAAGAAGCACATTAAGGTCCTGGAGTGGCCTAGCCAGTCTCCAGACCTTAATCCAATAGAAAATCTATGGAGGGATCTGAAGGTTTGAGTTGCCAAACGTCAGCCTCGAAACCTTAATGACTTGGAGAAGATCTGCAAAGAGGAGTGGAACAAAATCCCTCCTGAGATGTGTGCAAACCTGGTGGCCAACTACAAGAAACGTCTGACCTCTGTGATTGCCAAAAAGGGTTTTGCCACCAAGTACTAAGTCATGTTTTGCAGAGGGGTCAAATACTTTTTTTTTTTCAAACATTTTTGACATGCGTTTTTCTGGATTTTTTTGTTGTTATTCTGTCTCTCACTGTTCGAATAAACCTACCATTAAAATTATAGACTGATCATGTCTTTGTCAGTGTGCAAACGTACAAAATCAACAGGGGATCAAATACTTTTTTCCCTCACTGTATATATACAGTTGAAGTCGGAAGTTTACATACACCTTAGCCAAATACATCTAAAGTCAGTTTTTCACAATTCCTGACATTTAATCCTAGTAAAAATGCCCTGTCTTATGTCAGTTAGGATCACCACTTTATTTTAAAAATGTGAAATGTCAGAATAATTGTTGAAAGAATTATTTATTTCAGCTTTTATTTCTTTCATCACATTCCCAGTGGGTCGGAAGTTTACATACACTCAATTAGTATTTGGTAGCATTGCCTTTAAATTGTTTAACTTGGGTCAAACGTTTCAGGTAGCCTTCCACAAGATTCCAACAATAAGTTGGGTGAATTTTGGCCAATTCCTCCTGACAGAGCTGGTGTAACTGAGTCAGGTTTGTAGGCCTCCTTGCTCGCACACGCTTTTTCAGTTCTGCCCACACATTTTCTATAGGATTGAGGTCAGGGCTTTGTGATGGCCACTCCTATACCTTGACTTTGTTGTCCTTAAGCCATTTTGCCACAACTTTGGAAGTATGCTTGGGGTCATTGTCCATTTGGAAGAGCCATTTGTGACCAAGCTTTAACTTCCTGACTGATGTCTTGAGATGTTGCTTCAATATATCCACATAATTGTCCTTCCTCATGATGCCATCTATTTTGTGAAGTGCACCAGTCCCTCCTGCAGCAAAGCATCCCCACAGCATGATGCTGCCACCCCCGTGCTTCACGGCTGGGATGGTGTTCTTTGGCTTGCAAGCAACCCCCTTTTTTCTCCAAACATAACGATGGACATTATGCCCAAACAGTTCTATTTTCGTTTCATCAGACCAGAGGACATTTCTCCAAAAAGTACGATCTTTGTCCCCATGTGCAGTTGCAAACCGTAGTCTGGCTTTTTTATGGCGGTTTTGGAGCAGTGGCTTCCTACTTCAACTGTGTATATATATATATATATATATATATATATATATATATATATTATATATTTATATATATATATATACACACAGTGGGGAGAACAAGTATTTGATACACTGCCGATTTTGCAGGTTTTCCTACTTACAAAGCATGTAGAGGTCTGTAATTTTTATCATAGGTACACTTCACCTTCATTTGCATTTTATTGCATGACATAAGTATTTGATCACCTACCAAACAGTAAGAATTCCGGCTCTCACAGACCTGTTCGTTTTTCTTTAAGAAGCCCTCCTGTTCTCCACTCATTACCTGTATTAACTGCACCTGTTTGAACTCGTTACCTGTATAAAAGACACCTGTCCACACACTCAATCAAACAGACTCCAACCTCTCCACAATGGCCAAGACCAGAGAGCTGTGTAAGAACATCAGGGATATAATTGTAGACCTGCACAAGGCTGGGATGGGCTACAGGACAATAGGCAAGCAGCTTTGTGAGAAGGCAACAACTGTTGGCACAATTATTAGAAAATGGAAGAAGTTCAAGATGACGGTCAATCACCCTTGGTCTGGGGCTCCATGCAAGATCTCACCTCGTGGGGTATCAATGATCATGAGGAAGGTGAGGGATCAGCCCAGAACTACACGGCAGGACCTGGTCAATGACCTGAAGAGAGCTGGGACCACAGTCTCAAAGAAAACCATTAGTAACACATTACGCCGTCATGGATTAAAATCCTGCAGCGCACGCAAGGTCCCCCTGCTCAAGCCAGCGCATGTCCAGGCCCGTCTGAAGTTTGCCAATTACCATCTGGATGATCCAGAGGAGGAATGGGAGAAGGTCATGTGGTCTGATGAGACGAAAATAGAGCTTTTTGGTCTGAACTCCACTCACCATGTTTGGAGGAAGAAGAAGGATTAGTACAACCCCAAGAACACCATCCCAACCGTGAAGCATGGAGGTGGAAACATCATTCTTTGGGGATGCTTTTCTGCAAAGGTGACAGGACGACTGCACCGTATTGAGGGGAGGATGGATGGGGCCATGTATCGCGAGATCTTGGCCAACAATCTCCTTCCCTCAGTAAGAGCATTGAAGATGGGTCGTGGCTGGGTCTTCCAGCATGACAACGACCCGAAACACACAGCCAGGGCAACTAAGGAGTGGCTCCGTAAGAAGCATCTCAAGGTCCTGGAGTGGCCTAGCCAGTCTCCAGACCTGAACCCAATTGAAAATCTTTGAGGGAGCTGAAAGTCCGTATTGCCCAGCGTCAGCCCCGAAACCTGAAGGATCTGGAGAAGGTCTGTATGGAGGAGTGGGCCAAAACCCCTACTGCAGTGTGTGCAAACCTGGTCAAGACCTACAGGAAACATATGATCTCTGTAATTGCAAACAAAGGTTTCTGTACCAAATATTAAGTTCTGCTTTTCTGATATATCAAATAATTATGTCATGCAATAAAATGCAAATTAATTACTTAAAAATCATACAATGTGATGTTCTGGATTTTTGTTTTAGATTCCATCTCTCACAGGTGAAGTGTACCTATGATAAAAATTACAGACCTCTACATGCTTTGTAAGTAGGAAAACCTGCAAATTCGGCAGTGTATCAAATACTTGTTCTCCCCACTGTATATATATATACATATACATATACAGTGAGGGAAAAAAGTATTTGATGCCCTGCTGATTTTGTACGTTTGCCCACTGACAAAGACATGATCAGTCTATAATTTTAATGGTAGGTTTATTTGAACAGTGAGAGATAGAATAACAACAAAAAAATCCAGAAAAACGCATGTCAAAAATGTTATAAATTGATTTGCATTTTAATGAGGGAAATAAGTATATGACCCCTCTGCAAAACATGACTTAGTACTTGGTGGCAAAACCCTTGTTGGCAATCACAGAGGTCAGACATTTCTTGTAGTTGGCCACCAGGTTTGCACACATCTCAAGAGGAATTTTGTCCCACTCCTCTTTGCAGATCTTCTCCAAGTCATTAAGGTTTCGAGCCTGACGTTTGGCACCTCAAACCTTCAGCTCCCTCCACAGATTTTTTTATGGGATTAAGGTCTGGAGACTGGCTAGGCCACTCCAGGACCTTAATGTGCTTCTTCTTGAGCCACTCCTTTGTTGCCTTGTCCGTATGTTTTGGGTAATTGTCATGCTGGAATACCCATTCACGACCCATTTTCAATGCCCTGTCTGAGGGAAGGAGGTTCTCACCCAAGATTTGACAGTACATGGCCCCGTCCATCGTCCCATTGATGCGGTGAAGTTGTCCTGTCCCCTTCGTAGAAAAACACCCCCAAAGCATAATGTTTCCACCTCCATGTTTGACGGTGGGGATGGTGTTCTTGGGATCAAAGGCAGCATTCCTCCTCCTCCAAACACGGCGAGTTGACTTGATGCTAAAGAGCTCGATTTTGGTCTCATCTGACCACAACACTTTCACCCAGTTGTCCTCTGAATCATTCAGATGTTCATTGGCAAACTTCAGACGGGCCTGTATATGTGCTTTCTTGAGCAGGGGGACCTTGCGGGCGCTGCAGGATTTCAGTCCTTCACGGCGTAGTGTGTTACCAATTGTTTTCTTGGTGACTATGATCCCAGCTGCCTTGAGATCATTGACAAGATCCACCCGTGTAATTCTGGGCTGATTCCTCACCGTTCTCATGATCATTGCAACTCCACGAGGTGAGATCTTGCATGGAGCCCCAGGCCGTGGAAGATTGTTTCTTCCATTTGCGAATAATTGCACCAACTGTTGTCACCTTCTCACCAAGCTGCTTGGCAATGGTCTTGTAGCCCATTCCAGCCTTGTGTAGGTCTACAATCTTGTCCCTGACATCCTTGAAGAGCTCTTTGGTCTTGGCCATGGTGGAGAGTTTGGGATCTGATTGATTGATTGCTTCTGTGGACAGGTGTCTATTTTACAGGTAACAAGCTGAGATTAGGAGCACTCACTTTACAGTGTGCTCCTAATCTCAGCTCGTTACCTGTATAAAAGACACCTGGGAGCCAGAAATCTTTCTGATTGAGAGGGGGTCAAATACTTATTTCCCTCATTAAAATGCAAATCAATTTATAACATTTTTTACATGCGTTTTTCTGGATTTTTTTGTTGTTATTCTGTCTCTCACTGTTCAAATAAACATACCATTAAAATTATAGACTGATCATTGGGCAAACATACAAAATCAGCAGGGGATGAAATACTTTTTCCCCTCACTGTATATGTATATATATATATATTTATGTATATATATATATACATATCCTTTTTTAAAATACATTTCCCTTTATTACTTTCCAACCCCACTAATTAGGGTACTCCCTAATAGGAGTAAATTAGTGAACAACAACGCTTAGGCCTCTACTTCCAGCTTGTACATACAATATACATTTTATGGACACAGTCAATTTTACAATTATTTTATTTTGTTTGGTTTTACTCCTGAACTTCTTTTACCCTCAACGTCTCCGATCATTTTCATGATGTCCATCCGGTTTGCTTATATATGCCATATCTTTCTAATTGTGCTCTTTCACAAAAGCTTTCAACCTATAACCTACATACTTATTATGGACACAGTAAGCTTTACATTAGTTATCTTGTTGTTATTAGTTGTTGTTATTAGTCCCATCCTTCAGCTCCATTCAACACCTCCCATCTATCTCTTAACACCATCCATATTGGATTTCTATTAGCCATATATTTTTCAACTGTACTGTGATGTTTCACAAAAGTTCTGATCCCATTGAAAATAAACATTTTTGCTAAAAGTATTATTATATTATTAATCGATTGACTATTACTTTTCAGATCACCCAGTAGTGCTATCTGCAGGGTTAGTTCCAGGTAAATATTGCAATCCTTCAGCCATTCCTGGACCTGTGTCCAAAAACAAGCTACAAATGGACAGTACCAAAACAAATTATCTAATGATTCTGTCTCTTCGCAGCAAAATCTGCAGAGCTGGAAAGATTATATCCCCCATATAAATAACATTCTATTGGTAGCAAGAATTTTGTATAATAATTTACATTGAAAAATTATAAGTTTTGAATCCATTGTCGTTTTGCGTATCAGTTCATAAACACTATGCTTCTATGAAGAAGAATGGCGCCGGAGAAGATGGCTGCCGTTTTACAGCCCTCTAACCAATTGTACTATTATGTGTGTTTTTCCGCGTTGTTTGTAATTTATTTTGTACATAATGTTTCTGCCATCGTCTCTTATGACCAAAAAGAGCTTCTGGATATCAGGACAGCGATTACTCACCTCGTATTGGACTAATAATTTTTCTTCAACGAGGCGGCCGCGAAGGATATCCTACAGACACCCGACAAGGCCCAAATCCCCGTCATTCGCATGAGGAAGATACGGAGATATCGTGGACGTAGGTCGGGGTGCCTTGTAAGGATCCGACGGCGCGCGAGTAAACTGCCGCTCCCATCAATCCTATTAGCCAATCTTCAAACATTGAAAAGTAAATTGGATGACCTAAGATTACGGTTATCCTACCAACGGGACATAAAAAACTGTAATATGTTATGTTTCACCGAGTCGTGGCTGAACGACGACATGGATAACATACAGCTAGCGGGCTATACGCTATATCGGCAGGATAGAACGGCTGACTCCGGTAAGACAAGGGGTGGCGGTCTGTGTATGTTTGTAAACAACAGCTGGTGCACAAAATCAAATACTAAGGAAGTCTCGAGGTTTTGCTCGCCTGAGGTAGAGTATCTTATGATAAGCTGTAGACGACACTATTTACCAAGAGAGTTTTCATCTATATTTTTCATAGCTGTCTATTTACCACCACAAACCAATGCTGGCATTAAGATTGCACTGAATGAGCTGTATAAGGCCGTAAGTCAACAGGAATACGCTCATCCAGAGGCAGCGCTCCTAGTGGCCAGGGACATTAATGCATGGAAACTTAAAAACTTAAAACCATGTTAAATGTGCAACCAGAGGGAAAAAAACTCTAGACCACCTTTACTCCACACATAGAGATGCATACAAAGCTCTCCCTCGCCCTCCATTTGGCAAATCTGACCATAACTCTATCCTCCTGATTCCTGCTTATAAGCAAAAACTAAAGCAGGAAGCACCAGTGACTCGGTAAATAAAAAAGTGGTCAGATGACGCAGATGCTAAGCTACAGGACTGTTTTGCTAGCACAGACTGGAACATGTTCCGGGATTCTTCATTCACTGGCTTCATCAATGAGTGCATTGATGATGTCGTCCCCACAGTGAACGTACGTAAATACCACAACCAGAAGCCATGGATTACAGGAAATATCCGCACTGAGCTAAAGGGTAGAGCTGCCGCTTTCAAGGAGCGGGACTCTAACCTGGACGCTTATAAGAAATCCCGCTATGCCCTCCGACGAACCATCAAACAGGCAAAGAGTCAATACATGACTAAGATTGAATCGTACTACACCGGCTCTGATGCTCGTCGGATGTGGCAGGGCTTGAAAACTATTACAGACTACAAAGGGAAGAACAGCCGCGAGCTTCCCAGTCACACAAGCCTACCAGACGAGCTAAACCACTTCTATGCTCGCATCGAGGCAAGCAACACTGAAAAATGCATGAGAGCACCAGCTGTTCCGGATGACTATGTGATCACGCTCTCTGTAGCCGATGTGAGTAAGACTTTTAAGCAGGTCAACATTCACAAGGCCGCAGGGCCAGACAGATTACCAGGACGTGTACTCCGAGCATGTGCTGACCAACTGGCAAGTGTCTTCACTGACATTTTCAACATGTCCCTGACTGAGTCTGTAATACCAACATGTTTCAAGCAGACCACCATAGTCCCCGTGCCCAAGGATACTAAGATAACCTGCCTAAATGACTACCGACCTGTAGCACTGACGTCTGTAGCCATGAAGTGCTTTGAAAGGCTGGTCATGGCTCACATCAACACCATTATCCCAGAAACTCTAGACCCACTCCAATTTGCATACCGCTCCAACAGATCCACAGATGATGCAATCTCTATTGCACTCCACACTGCCCTTTCCCACCTGGACAAGAGGAACACCTACGTGAGAATGCTATTCATTGACTACAGCTCAGCATTCAACACCATAGTGCCCTCACAGCTCATCACTAAG
This sequence comes from Coregonus clupeaformis, assembly GCF_020615455.1. Lineage (NCBI taxonomy): Eukaryota > Metazoa > Chordata > Actinopteri > Salmoniformes > Salmonidae > Coregonus > Coregonus clupeaformis. Next base: position 15,890,585 of record NC_059231.1, on the reverse strand, counting down.
CTAAGGATCCTGGGACTAAACACCTCCCTCTGCAACTGGATCCTGGAGTTCCTGATGGGCCTCCCCCAGGTGGTAAGGGTAGGTAACAACACATCTGCCACACTGATCCTCAACACGGGGGCCCCTCAGGGGTGCGTGCTCAGTCCCCTCCTGTACTCCCTGTTCACCCATGACTGCATGGCCAGGCACGACTCCAACACCATCATTAAGTTTTCCGACGACACAACAGTGGTAGGCCTGATCACCGACAACGATGAGACAGCCTATAGGGAGGAGGTCAGAGACCTGGCCGTGTGGTACCAGGATAACAACCTCTCCCTCAAGTGACCAAGACAAAGGAGATGATTGTGGACTACAGGAAAAAAAAGAGGACTGAGCACGCCCCCATTCTCTAATTGACGGGGCTGTAGTGGAACAGGTTGAGAGCTTCAAGTTCCTTGGTGTCCACATCACCAACGAACTATCATGGTCCAAACACACCAAGACAGTCGTGAAGAGGGCACGACAAAGCCTATTCCCCCTCAGGAGACTGAAAAGATTTGGCATGGGTCCTCAGATCCTAAAAAAATTATACAGCTGCACCATCAAGAGCATCCTGACTGGTTGCATCACCACCTGGTATGGCAACTGCTTGGCCTCCGACCGCAAGGCACTACAGAGGGTAGTGCGTACGGCCCAGTACATCACTGGGGCCAAGCTTCCTGCCATCCAGGACCTCTATACCAGGCGGTGTCATAGGATGGCCCTCAAAATTGTCAAAGACTCCATCCACTCTAGACATAGACTGTTCTCTCTGCTACCGCACGGCAAGCGGTACCGGAGTGCCAAGCCTAGGTCCAAAAGACTTCTCAACAGCTTCTACACCCAAGCCATAAGACTCATGAACAGCTAATCATGGCTACATTTTTACATTTTAGTCATTTAGCAGACGCTCTTATCCAGAGCGACTTACAGGAGCAATTAGGGTTAAGTGCCTTGCTTAAGGGCACATCGACAGATTTTTCACCTAGTCGGCTCAGGGATTAGAACCAGCGACCTTTCGGTTACTGGCACAACGCTCTTACCCACTAAGCTACCTGCCGGACTATTTGCACTGCCCCCCCACCCCATCTTTTTACGCTGCTGCTACTCTGTTAATTATTTATGCATAGTCACTTTAACTCTACCCACATGTACATATTACTTCAACTACCTCAACTAGCCGGTGCCCCCGCACATTGACTCTGCACCAGTACCCCCCTGTATATATTGCCTCCCTACTGTTATTTTATTTTACTTTTGCTCTTTTTTTCTCAACACTTTTTTGTTGTTGTTTTATTTTACTTTTTTATTAAAAATAAATGCACTGTTGGTTAAGCGCTGTAAGTAAGCATTTCAATGTAATGTCTGCACCTGTTGTATTCGGCGCATGTAGCCAATACAATTTGATTTGATTTGATTTGCCATGGAATCGGTACGTCAAAAATCTCTTCCCAACTATTTTGCAATCTATATTGGACAGCTGTCAATCCTTTGGTCCTTAAATGAAACTGGTATACTTTTTTATTCATCACAATTTTCTTTAACCTATGGTGTTCTTTAATGAAGGGCTGACAGACAAGTTCCTTACTTTTCCCCCTTACACTTTCCTCTTCCATTTTTGCGGTAATGCTGCAATTATTTGGTTGTAATTTTGGGTAGAGCAGACATTTCCATATGTTTTTGTTAGCTGCATGTGCGACATAACTCCACCAGTCCTACATATGATATCATTTATGAAGACTATACCTTTTTTTAAACATTTTTTCAAAAAATATTGTTTTTTTATCAATTAGTAAATTTGATTTTAACCACAATATTTGTTGCATTATTTGTTCTGTCGTTTCTGAAGGATTAAATTGAAATTGCAACCAACTTTCTATGGCTTGTTTTAGAAATAGTGATATTTGGGAAATGATTTCCTTTTCAAATAACTGAATGTGAGAGGTTGTAATCTGAATAAAGGGAAAAAGGCCATTCTTGAACATGGGGTGAGACAATCTTACTAATTTGCTAGAGAACTAGTTCGGATTTAAGTATAACTTTTGTATGACTGAAGCATTTAGTGATAGGTCTGATGCATTAATATTTAATCATTTCTGTCCTCCGAATTTATATTAATTTTATAAATAGGCCCATTTAACTTTGTCTGGCTTGCCATTACAAACAAAATTGAATATTTTTTTCTCATATAATTAAAAAAATTGTTCGCTATGCGTAGGCAAGACCATAAGCAAATAGGTAAACTGGGATAATACTAAAGAGCTAGTCAGGGTGGTTTTTTCACAAATAGACAGGTATTTGCCTTTCCATGGTAGCAAGATCTTATCTATTTTTGCTAACTTTCTATTAAAATGTATTGGAGTGAGATCATTTATTTCATTTGGGATATGTATTCCGAGTGTATCCACATCAACATCAGACCATTTTATTGGTAAACTACATGGTAATGTAATTTTTTTATTTTTTAGTCATCCAATACGTAATACAGTACATTTATCATAATTTGGTTGTAATCCAGAGTGGTTAGAAAATGTATCTAGATCCTCTATGAGGCTGTGGAGGGATTCAAGTTGTGGATTTAAAAGAAAACATTAATCATCAGCGTACAATGACACCTTTGTTTTTAAGCCCTGGATTTCTAATCCCTTGATGTTATTGTTGGATCTGATTTTAATAGCTAACATTTCGATGGCCGTAATAAATAGATATGCCAATAGTGGACAGCCTTGTTTTACTCCTCTTGACAGTTTAAAACTTTCAGAGAAATAGCCATTATTTACTATTTTACACCTAGGATTACTATACATGATTTTAACCCATTTTATAAGAGATTCTCCAAAATGGAAATGCTCCAGGCATTTATATATGAACTCCTGTCGTACTTTATCAAATGCCTTTTCAAAGTCTGCTATGAATAGCAGGCCTGGTTTCCCAGACTTTTCATAGTGTTCCATTGTTTCCAGTACTTGCCTTATATTATCTCCAATATATCATCCATGTAAAAAACCTGTCTGATTAGAATGAATAATGTCCGACAATACCTTTTTAATTCTATGCGCTGTATATTTTGCTAGAATTTTTGCATCACAACACTGAAGTGTAAGGGGCCTGGATCTTTATATTTCCCACTTGTATCCTATTTCAGTAATAATGAAATCAGATCTTCTTCTTGAGTGTCTGATAATCTACCATTTGCATAGGAGTGGTTAAAACATGCAAATAACGGCCCTCTGAGCATATCAAAAAAGGTTTGGTATACCTCGAGTTTTCCCGGACTTAAAGTCTTTAATTGCATCCAGAAGTTCCTCCTCTGTAATTTCACCTTCACATTAGTCTTTCTGTATGGCTGTTAATTTTACATTATCAATTGAAAAAAATCCCTACAATTAGCTTCAGTTAAAGGAGATGGAGGCAACTGAAACGAAAACACATGCTTAAAGTACTTTGATTCCTCCTTCAAAATATAATTTGGTGAATCATGGGTGACTCCATCATTTGTAACCAGTTTCAGTAAATCCTTTTTGATAGCATTTCTATTTTGAAGATTAAAAAATAATTTGGTGCATTTTTCCACATTTTCCATCAAGTTTGCTTTATTTGAAAAATATATTAAACTTGATCTTTCTTGAATGAGTTTCTCCATTTATTTCTCTATGTTACAGTTTTTATTGCTATCTATCTGTTCTGTTAGACCTTGTATTTCCTTTGTTAGTATGGACACTTTTTACCTAAATTGCTTTTGTTTTTCGAGATGAGTAATGAATTGCATGGACTCTAAAGGCACATTTAAAAGTGTCCCATACAATAAGGGGATTTGCTGTACCTATGTTATGTAGGGAAAAAACATTTATAAATTCCTCTGTCCTAGTTAAAAACAAGTTGTCATCCAACAGGCTTTGATGAAATGTCCAATATCCTCATCCACATGGAAATTCAGTAAGAGTAATGTATATGCCAAATACAGTGGCTTGCGAAAGTATTCACCCCCTTTGGCATTTTTCCTATTTTGTTGCCTTACAACCTGGAATTAAAATGGATTTTTGTGGGGTTCGTATCATTTGATTTGCACAACATGCTTACCACTTTGAACATGCAAAATATTTGTTATTGTGAAACAAACAAGAAATAAGACCAAAAAAAAAGAAAGAATGAGCGTGCATAACTATTCACCCCCCCCAAAATCAATACTTTTTTTAGAGCCACCTTTTGCAGCAATTACAGCTTCAAGTCTCTTGGGGTATGTCTCTATAAGCTTGGCACATCTAGCCACTGGGATTCTTGCCCATTCTTCAAGGCAAAACTGCTCCAGCTCCTTCAAGTTGGATGGGTTCTGCTGGTGTACAGCAATCTTTAAGTCATACCACAGATTCTCAATTGGATTGAGGTCTGGGCTTTGACTAGGCCATTCCAAGACATGTAAATGTTTCCCCTTAAACCACTCGAGTGTTACTTTAGCAGTATGCTTAGGGTCATTGTCCTGCTGGAACGTGAACCTCCGTCCCAGTCTCAAATCTCTGGAAGACTGAAACAGGTTTCCCTCAAGAATGTCCCTGTATTTAGCGCCATCCAGCATTCCTTCAATTCTGACCAGTTTCCCAGTTCCCACCGATGAAAAACATCCTCACAGCATGATGCTGCCACCACCATGCTTCAGTGTAGGGGTGGTGTTCTCGGGGTGATGAGAGGTGTTGGGTTTGCGCCAGACATAGTTTTTTCCTTGATTGCCAAAAAGCTCAATTTTAGTCTCATCTGACCAGAATACCTTCTTCCATATGTTTGGGGAGTTTCCCACATGCCTTTTGGCGAACACCAAACGTGTTTGCTTATTTTTTCTTTAAGCAGTGGCTTTTTTCTGGCCACTGTTCCGTAAAGCCCAGCTCTGTGGAATGTACGGCTTAAAGTGGTCCTATGGACAGATACTCCAATCTCCGCTGTGGAGCTTTGCAGCTCCTTCAGGGTTATCTTTGTTTGTTTTTTTGCCTCTCTGATTAATGCCCTCCTTGCCTGGTCTGGGAGTTTTGGTGGGCGGCCCTCTCTTGGCAGGTTTGTTGTGATGACATATTCTTTCAGTTTTTTTATAATGGATTTAATGGTGCTCCGTGGGATGTTCAAAGTTTCTGATATTTTTTTATAACCCAACCCTGATCTGTACTTCTCCACAACTTTGTCCCTGACCTGTTTGGAGAGCTCGTTGGTCTTCATGGTGCCGCTTGCTTGGTGGTGCCCCTTGCTTAGTGGTGTTGCAGACTCTGAGGCCTTTCAGAACAGGTGTATATATACTGAGATCATTTGACACTTAGATTGCACACAGGTGGACTTCATTTAACTAATTATGTGACTTCTGATGGTAATTGGTTGCACCAGATCTTATTTAGGGGCTTCATAGCAAAGGGGGTGAATACATATGCACGCACAACTTTTCTGTTATTTATTTTTTATAATTTTTTGAAACAAGTAATTTTTTTCATTTCATTTCACCAATTTTGACTATTTTGTGTATGTCCATTACATGAAATCCAAATAAATATCCATTTAAATTACAGGTTGTAATGCAACAAAATAGGAAAAACGCCAAGGGGGATTAATCCTTTTGCAAGGCACTGTATATGATGTTCCGGCTGCATTCTGTCCCCTATCAACACTTTTTAAACTTTTGGTGCCAACGAGAATGACATAAGAAAGAAGTCAAGACGACTAGCTTGATTGAGTCTCTGCCATGTATATCTCACTAGGTCAGGATATTTAAGCCTCCATATATATACTAGTTCTAATGTATCCATGACATTCATGATTTCCTTAAGAGCATGAGGGTGATAGTTTGTAGTGTGATTTACTTTACGGTCCATTGAGCAATTTAAACAGTATTATAATATCCCACCATAATAGAGTATTGTATTGCTTGCAGGGTTGATAATTCATTATATTTATTGTCAAACGTGTGGATCATCATTATTTGGTCCGTAAAGGTTAATGAGCCACATCTGTGTATGGTCCAATAACATATTTAAAATCATCCATCTACTTTGCGGATCTGTTTGGACAATTTGCACATTCGGATCAAAATACTGTTAATTAATATCATCACCCCTTTTGAGTTTCTTTGCCCATGGGAGAAGTATATTTCGCCCCCCAGTCCTTTTTCCACACAACTTCATCTAGAATTGTTTAATGAGTTTCCTTTAAACAACAGATACAGTGAGTGAAAAAAATATTTGATCCCTTGCTGATTTTGTACGTTTACCCACTGACAAAGAAATGATCAGTCTATAATTTTAATGGTAGGTTTATTTGAACAGTGAGAGACAGAATAACAACAAAAAAATCAAGAAAAACGCATGTCAAAAATGTTATAAATTGATTTGCATTTCAATGAGGGAAATAAGTATTTGACCCCCTCTCAATCAGAAAGATTTCTGGCTCCCAGGTGTCTTTTATACAGGTAATGATCTGAGATTATGAGCACACTCTTAAAGGGAGTGCTCCTAATCTCAGCTTGTTACCTGTATAAAAGACACCTGTCCACAGAAGATTCCAAACTTTCCACCATGGCCACGACCAAAGAGCTCTCCAAGGATGTCATGGGCAAGATTGTATACCTACACAAGACTGGAATGGGCTACAAGACCATCGCCAAGCAGCTTTGTTAGAAGGTGACAACAGTTGGTGCGATTATTCGCAAATGGAAGAAACACAAAAGACCTGTCAATCTCCCTTGGCCTGGGGCTTCATGCAAGATCTCACCTCGTGGAGTTGCAATGATCATGAGAACGGTGAGGAATCAGCACAGAACTACACGGGAGGATCTTGTAAATGATCTCAAGGCAGCTGGGACCATAGTCACCAAGAAAACAATTGGTAACACACTACGCCGTGAAGGACTGAAATTATGCAGCGCCCGCAAGGTCCCCCTGCTCAAGAAAGCACATATACAATCCCGTCTGAAGTTTGCCAATGAAAATCTGAATGATTCAGAGGAGAACTGGGTGAAAGTGTTGTGGTCAGATGAGACCAAAATGGAGCTCTATGGAATTTACTCAACTCGCCGTGTTTGGAGGAGGAGGAATGCTGCCTATGACCCCAAGAACACCATCCCCACCATCAAACATGGAGGTGGAAACATTATGCTTTGGGGGTGTTTTTCTGCTAAGGGGACAGGACAACTTCACCGCATCAAAGGGACGATGGACGGGGCCATGTAACGTCAAATCTTGGGTGAGAACCTCCTTCCCTCAGCCAGGGCATTGAAAATGGGTCGTGGATTGGTATTCCAGCATGACAATGACCCAAAACACATGGCCAAGGCAACAAAGGAGTGGCTCAAGAAGAAAGCACATTAAGGTCCTTGAGTGGCCTAGCCAGTCTCCAGACCTTAATCCCATAGAAAATCTGTGGAGGGAGCTGAAGGTTCGAGTTGCCAAACGTCAGCCTCGAAACCTTAATGACTTGGAGAAGACCTGCAAAGAGGAGTGGGACAAAATCCCTCCTGAGATGTGTGCAAACCTGGCGGCCAACTACAAGAAACGTCTGACCTCTGTGATTGCCAATAAGGGTTTTGCCACCAAGTACTAAGTCATGTTTTGCAGAGGGGTCAAATACTTATTTCCCTCATTAAAATGCAAATCAATTTATAACAATTTTGACATGTTCCTTCTCTTTGAGCCAAGTAAACATTGTTCTTCTTTTGTTATTATCTGGTAAGCCATTACCATTATAAAGGGCTATACTTATTTCACCACTTGCCATAATGAAATACAAGTTTAACTTATGTTTATCATAATATATGTTTGTAAATTTACCAATAAAAAATACCATAGCGATTGAGTGTCCATATAGCTGTACCATGATATTTGCATTGCTACTAAGTAACCCTCCAATAGTTCTCCGCTAATCCCCCCGCTTAAGCCCCTCCCCATCCCAAGTTGGGTTGTCATCCCAGTGATCGGCATACCACCCCCGTCCCCCCGGATCCCTAGGCCCTCCGAGAGGCCAGGACCATCCATCGAAAACAGCACACAGTATCACCCACAAAACAGAAGCAGGTCAACCGCCCAAAAGCATTTCCAATGCTCTCACCTCAATATATATATAGCTATTGAAAATATATATCGATATGCAAATATCTTGCATATCTTAATTTCCATCATTGTCAATTAATATGCATAATAATGTTGGCAGTTCATGCAAAGGATTGTTACCTATAACCCAAATTGCCATTCTATTACATTATATTTTTGTCAAGCAATTATTATTTTAGCAAACAATTATTGTGGTTCATCCTATATTCTACCTAACATCCTAACACACTCAAAACATTGTAAAGTGGTTATCCCACTGGCTATAAGGTGAATGCACCTATTTGTAAGTCGCTCTGGATAAGAGCGTCTGCTAAATGACGTAAATGTAAATGTAAATGTAACCCCTTTCCTCCACAATTAACCATAAACTCAGATGCTCAACTGTTGTTACATCCCAGAGCCCAACTCAAGAAACGAATGCGTAAATCTGGTTATTAATTTTACTCTCAGGGTGGGTTGCACCAACATGGATTAACTCTTAAACTGGGTTAAATCAAGGTTTATTTATAAATATTGTTGCACCAAACTTTAAACGTAGTTTTAAATTAATCCTAGTTAGATTCCTCTAAACTCAGTTAATTTTTTTAAAACTTTAAACCAAGTTCATATGCAATGATGTTGCTCCATTGTTTTAAAATCTAATTTAAATTTAGTGTAGGTGTTAAATCTAAACTTCCACTGAAGAAGGTTTAAGTTAATTAAATGTCACTGTATGTGCTGTATTTTTGGTGTGATTAACAATTTTGGCTCCTGTGGCTTATCAGGTTTGTAAAACTTAGCTAGCAATGACCAGTGCTGGTTTGTTTCCATAGAAATAGAATTAGAACATATTGCTATGGTGAATCCATTATGACACGTCACTAATCTTAATTTAGTGATTTAACCTTAGATGAACTAATCTAGGTTTAAAATGAAGTGGTGCAACACATCTCTGATTCATTATAAACCTTGATTTACAAAGTCTAGATTAGATCTAATATAAGATTAATTTAAACCATGTTGGTAATTTAACAAGGGAGAATTTGCTGTGTAGTTAATATCGCTTAGCATCTGTGGAACTGTAAAACTGGATATCATCTCCTAACATCAAAAGACAGACAAATTAATATGGATGTTAATGCAAACAATGTCATGAATATCAGACTTAATATAATGTATCACTGCTGTTTAGTTAAGCCAACTAGTCATAAATGAATTTACTTTACATGGTGTTTGTGTTGACTTAACAGGGGGAATGTATAATCTTCATGATCACAAAGTTACAACCGTGTCAGCTAACACGAGACATAATAGTAATAATAGTATTAATAATAATAATAATAATAATAATAATAATAATAATAATAATAATAATAATAATAGCTAAATGTAATGTGTGTAGCATTGGTTACTTTTTCTATTTGCTGACAAAGGTATCATAAGGATGATTGTGATTGGTCCTATACCTAGACCAACATGTCCCAACATGGCACTGATGTTGTCTTGAACTTGAATTGGGGAGATCTAGGCCCTAGAGTAGGCTGTGCCTTACTTCAGACAGATTAGCGGGAACAAACAAGTAAACACACAGCATGATGGTTCCCATGGTTCCCATAAAACACAAGCAGAATTCAAAGTGACATCAAAGTCCTCACACATCAAACACCATCATTAGTTCTTTATCATCCTGTTGCAATAGAAGGGAGACAGGTGCACTCAGTCAGGCTGCCGATTATCTTTCGCAGAGAGAGTGGAGCCATCGTTGCCTCGCCGGCATCCCTTACCAGCGATAGGATTACTGGGAGATGCAATTAAGAGCTCGACAGGGAATTAGCATCTGAAACACTTAGATAGGATTCAGAGGTACACCTTCCAGATATTTCCACATTAACGCTCAAACAGTGAAGTAAAACGCACACCTTGAGTCATGTTAGATGACTTCGGCTCCGCTTCAAATGTCATGGCGTTAATTTATTCTGGGTTAGTGGGGGTCCCATACTGCTTGGGTTGAGGGCAATGACTTATTTGCTGCAGCAAACCAATTACCAAATGCTAATTATTACAGTATATGTATGGCAAGGGTAAGATAGTCACTTTAGACAGTGGTAGATTCAAAGATTAAGCGATACAGCAGCCTCTCGAAGCCTGTGATCTAGTGAATAGCTAAAAAACAAACATATAAAAGAGGTATTTCATATGAAATAGTAACAACATAACCAACCAATACAGCCAATGAAAGTACCAACAATGACCTTTCATTATTGTAAACAACTTCTGTATCTGTTAAGCAATCTTTGCACATATGCAAACAGTTTGTTTCCTAGCTTGTTAGTGAGCCGCCACCACCTAGCACTCCTGAGCTGCCGCCACACCACTTTCAAAGCTCCAGCACCGAATGCGTTTACCAGATATATTCATTAGTTAATAGAAAAATGTTTAAAAAAACATTTTGCAATGGAAAAGAAACCAGGAGTTTCTTATTGGACAAGTTGACACAGTACCTCCCCCAATTTCAGCCCATTTGCCTCTGTTTTGTCTAGTGAAGCCAACCCTATCCCTGGGATTTCATGCGTTAACCTGCACTTGGGTTGTTTTTAATCGCTCACACTCATCTCTTGCCTGCCTCCGGAGAGACTGGAAAACAAGGTATGTGTTAATACAAGCAGTTTAGTCATCCTCTAAAACGAACTAAAATAATCAAATCTATAGCTAGCTAACAAAACTACTAATGCTAGCTTTAGTAGCTTAGCTAGATAGCTAGGATGATGCAATCATGCAGCCAGCAGCTAACGTTAATCATTTAGATGTGTTTGGCACAGGATAAAGACGATGAAACGTTCTGTTGCTGCAAATTTCGCTGTCTTAAAAGTAAAAAAAGAAGAGCATTCTACACAGACAATATGAACACATTTGTCCAACCATAACAGATGGATGGCTAATGCAGAAACAGATAATTGTTGGATACAGAGTCATGTAGCCATCATGGCGTCAGTCTTTTTTGACTAGTTAGTGCATAGTGACACCTACTGATATGAACTGGTAATGCAGGTCTGGTTAGAATAGAGTGCAATAGAATGAGTGACATTCAATCAAATCTATTTCATGAAAAGGGGGGTATTATTTTCAATTAAAATATGTGGATTTTACCGGCAATCAGTTCCTACAGTGAGCGCCAGGGAACCAACCTCTGGTGGGCCAGCTGGAGACCAGGACAACAACACAAGGTTAGTGGTTTTATGACTTGTGTATAGTGTTAAATGTAACCCTGCCTTGTTACAAAGTCTACTGTGTATAGTGTTAAATGTAACCCTGCCTTACATAAAGGTTACAGAATGAATAATTGCAGAAGAGCACTGTAATCACATGAACAAATAATAGGTTTGTGACATAAATGTAAAGACTTTTCTACATTTAAAGTCTACTGCTTAACATTGTGTGTGTATCGTGTGAAATTAATATTTAAAGACATTGTAACCATTTTTTGCATAACGTTCAGCCTTGCTATAATAGTTCACAAAACTACATAATATGTTGTCCTTTGAAGTTGTTGTCTCTGGCTCTTTTGATATCAGATTCAGAATGAATAATAGCAAGGTTTGTGATAGTTTCAAAAGGTTTGATCCACCTTATGCCAAGAGTGTGTCCAATTCACATGACCCGACAAGAAAAACCCCAGCCTTATAGTCATTGCCAGATGAAAAGGGAAGCTATCTATAATAACCATATTTTGTCACAGCCTACGAATAGGAACCAGAGTTTAACCTGACCAGGTCATGAGATCAGGAAAAACTTCAGGCCTCAGAAAATACATGTACAAATTTTGCCTCACCACTTTTGAACCTGTGGTGAGACCTCTGCAGTACTCTGATCAATCATTCAAGCTAAGGACACAACATGGGTCTGGGTTAGGGCTGTTACGGTGACCGTATTACCGCCACACCGGTCACGAGTCATGAAGCAATCAAATTCCACGTGACCGTTTAGTCACGGTAATTAGGCTTCTCCAAGCTCTGATGCTACTGATGGTCATTAGTAGCCTACCAAACTTGCTAACTGCCTGGTACTCAGCACTCTATTGTCCCTCTAATAACTCTGACATCAATGCAAATGTAATTGAAACTCTAATCAAACACTTAATGAGAGCCCATGAGCTCATGTTGCGCAACATTTCTATAGGCTATGCAATTGCGTGAGAAAACGGCTTTCTATAGGCAAGGCCTACTATATTTATATCTCAACTTTCCTAATATTAAGCACAGTGGTTGTCTTTACAACAGGAGTATAGCCTACCTGGCTGGCATGAAAATGTAAGTGCATAGATTACATGTATTTTTTTCCCCCTGCCCCTATTTCGAGACAGGTGCATCCATACAAATTTCACATACAGTACCAGTCAAAAGAATGGACACACCTACTCATTCAAGGGTTTTTCTTTATTTTTTTACTATTTTCTACATTGTAGAACAATAGTGAATACATCAAAACTGTGAAATAACACATATGAATCATGTAGTAAAACCCTTGAATGAGTTGTTGTGTCCAAACGTTTGACTGGTACTGTGTATTATTTAGCATATGTAAAGACAAGATTAAATCAAGAATAGTCTGATGGGTGACAATATTAGCCTATCCCTTTTGAATTATATATTATCACTTGTGAATGATGCCCAATATAAGGCAAGAAGCAATGCATACCTTTTTTTGCGACTTTTTAAAATCATAGTCTCACAGCTCATGTAACCTAGCCAATAGGCCTATATGTTTTGATAAGGTTTGTATCACAACTAAAGCAGCCAAATAACTTCTTAAAATTAAGCACATTAATCCGCTTTACAATGGGGGTGTAGAGCCTAACTGGCATACATACGCAGCACGTGAGTTTCAAGTTTGGGGAAGATCATTTTCACCATAGAAATGCACCTTTATAATAAAAGCATTACATGCATAATCGCATTTGTGGTCACTTTTGATAATGGTGTTTTCCCGCTAATGGAACATTTGCGCTTATAGCCTACTGCCGTGTGCGCATTGCTGCACTTATAATGTGAAGAAATAGCCTAATAGTTTATCAACATTTTAAGCTAAACGTTCTGATCTGTTGTGTCAACCTCATTGCATAAAAAAGTTTTTTTGATGCTAGTGGTTGTATTAATTTGGGATGTATCGCATCCCACAACTGTTCCAGACTATGTTTGGAATATTTATTTCTGACACAGAATAGAATAGGTCAACGTTTGTACTATGGGGGATAGTAGATTGACTTAGCCTAGTGCTTTTGCTGTTCGTTAGGCCTACTCATCTTATTGGCTGATGAAAAGTAAATGTGGACAGTTCTTCCAATATCTTCAATATGCGCCTCGGAATTGGATAAGGATGCGGGCAGTTGCGTCCCCGATGTGACTGTCTTCACTTGTAGCCTGTGAGAAAGACCCGATCACATGATGGAGAGCCATGTGAGTGAGAGGTGCTTCGGAGCACACAGCATGCAGGGAGAAAGGAATACACATTATTATATTCAGCCCAAGGGCACAACAGCCACTGACCGCAAAAGGCATGGATAAGGGGCATTATAGCCACACAGAGGGGATGCCGCTGGGAAATTTGAGGCATTGCTTGTCAAATTGTGAATGAGAGACTGATGAAGTGTGTACAGCCTGCACAAAAAACAAGGCAGAGTTCATGCTTTTCATGCAACTTTTTTCACATCATGCAGCATTAGAACGTATTAAAATCAGAACATAGAGCCCAAAGTTTGTATCACAACTGAAGTTACATAGATAACTCTAAATTAAGCATATAGGAGTACCTGTTTCTTTGTTAACCGCTCAACACAGAATATCCGTGTATGCGCACTCCCTTAACTACTTTGGAGAAAATATCCTTTTTATTTTATTCAGCTTTGTTCAATTGTATTCTTCATACTATAAAAAAATGCCACAGAATTCTAAGCAAATCTTGTCTGCTAAATGAGTGTAGCCCACAGCCTTATGGCATAGCCAGATCAGGACCTAACATATAAGGACAACTCAGAATATGCTATTCTGTTCTTCTGAAATAGACTACATTTTCTTCATATCATGTTTCTTTAGACCTGTCTAAAATAAGTCATGGATGTATTGTGAAAGTGTAGGCTATATTACATGGATTTAATATACTTTTTAACATGTAGATGTTCCAAAGGTCTGTATCAGTGGCTTGTAGGCTATGTGTGGAAGCCAGGAGATGCTAAATGTGTTTATGTTAATTAACGGTCAATTACCGTGAGACCGGCAGTTATTTGCTTGACAATCACTGGCCGATTAAATTTCCTGACTGCCACAGCCCATGTCTGGGTTTTATAGCTAGTGGCCTGATCCATGCATCTGACCAATATCCCAACAGCCCCACTCTCTTCCTTCCATGGTGCCCAGCAAGGAAAACTCAAGGAAGAAGTACATTGAAGCTCTCAAGCAAAGCTCTCAGCAGTCGAGCAAACATGATCTTATGTGATCATTACGAACTTCAAATACCCATGGTTGAACCCGGTCTAGTAGAAACAGTCCCTCCCCTGGGGCTACTCCTCTGCTAGCAGGCAAGCAGACAAGGCAGATTAAGCTTCAATGCACAGACTGAAACAAGAGGGCTGGTCGGCTAATGGTCAGGGATGACCTAATAGAAGACTATTGCTTTTTCAAAAATGTATTTGATTGCTCTATCATCCAATGTATTTTTTTCTTCTCGCTTCTGTTAGCTATCTTATGCTAAAATCTTTATTCTATTCCACTGAGCCATTTACTTTATGTTCGTGTATATATTTTCTTACTTCTTATTGTTGCATTGTAGGAATTCCGTTGGACGTTGTATTCCATGTGTATCCTGTACATATGAGTAATGAAACTATCTCCCTCACCTCTTCTGCTCTCTCTCTCTCTCTCTCTCTCTCTCTCTCTCTCTCTCTCTCTCTCTCTCTCTCTCTCTCTCTCTCTCTCTCTCTCTCTCTCTCTCTCTCTCTCTCTCTCTCTCTCTCTCTCTCTCTCTCAGAGTTGTGTTTTCTGAGCTGCTCATCGTAATGACCCCCTCAGGGACTTGGGGAGTTGTGTCTGTCTGCATTGCTGTCTGACTGCTGATTGCCTGTTTGCTGGAGGAGGAATTCAACACCTCATGTGGAACAATAAAGGATTGTAACATGGTGCAGTATGCTGACTGACCAGTCCTTGTTAAATGCTCTGATCTTCACATCCAGATAAGGAGACATTACTACACAGACCCTCTACACTGGATGGATAGCCAGTCTGAATAGCAGGAACCAATCTAGCGGTTACTGTTAGACTTGTTCGGCCAAGTGGATATATCCAGATGGGAGTTCTCACAACCAGTGTTATTAGCTATCAATATTTGTTCAAACATATCTTAATGAAACTATAAAGCTATTAGGTGAAACTCCAATTCAATTCAAAATTAAATATTGAATAACTCACAGTTGTAGAGGCTTAGACAGGTTTGAAGAATATTGTGTCTAAGCGAGCTGGGAACATTGAGAACCTAGGAAGGAAGCTGCTCTCTCAATGATCAGATTGTAATTTCCTGTTGTTTATAATGAGTGTCAGTGTCTAGTCTAGACAGTCCCATAATTCAGGTCTGAAATTGGTCCTTTTCTAAAGCCATCCAATCCAGACCTGAGAGCCACTGTATCCTCCATTAATTCTCTGTCACACACAGAGAGCCATTATATTATATTCAACACTGATTACTCTGAAACAAAACTGCATCCACCCTCTCCCCTCTCCCCTCCTCTCCACTCCCCTCTGTGCACTTCCCTGTTGATTAAAAACAAATCTAACATAGTCATTGGAATCCATTAGAATCATGTCTGTCCTGTCATCTGTCTGCCACATGGCAACCCCCTCTGACATCCCTACAGATTGGGAAGTTTCCATCATGGTAATAGAGTCATCTTGTTCAGGAAAAGGTTGTTAAAAAACAGGACTTCATCGGGATACATAGACTGTCTATCATGATGTAAATGCCTTGTTAGTTTAGTTACAAAATGAAAGATGACAGTGGCTGAATTAACATGGGCCTCTGTCCCAGAGATGTACAGTATTAATCAATGTACATTGCAGTAGATAAAACTCAACGCAGTGATGCCTAATACAATCAGTCTCATAGAGTTAACATTGGAAAATAATCAGAATCCCTTTTCTAGCCTTCAATATTAGCACACGACTGTTTCAATCTATTGTGTTATTTTGTATTCACGTCTTTGACAAAGTTCAGGATGATACTGATGTCTTCTCATTAACATCTAATTTAGTGTTTGGTTTTATGGTAATTGTAATGGTGATGTCTTACTCAGTCATTATGTCATTATTCAAATACACTGAGTTTACAAAACATTAGAACACCTGCTCTTTCCATGATATAGACTAACCAGGTGAATCCAGGTGAAAGCTATGATCCCTTATTGAGATCACATCTTAAATCCACTTCAATCAGTGTAGATGAAGGGAAGGAGACAGGTTAAATAAGGATTTTTAAGCCTTGAGACAATTGAGACATGGATTGTTTATGTGTGCCATTCAGAGGGTGAATGAACAAGACAAAAGATCTAAGTGCCTTTGAGCAGGGTATGGTAGTATGTACCTGGCGCACCGGTTTGAGTGTGTCAAGAACTGTGTGTCAAGAACTGCAACGCTGCTTGGTTTGCCACGCTCAACAGTTTCCTGTGTGTATCAAGAATGGTCCACCACCCAAAGGACATCCAGCCAACTTGACACAACTGTGGGAAGCATTGGAGTCAACATGGGCCAGCATCCCTGTGGAACGCTTTCAACAACTTGTAGAGTCCATGCCCAGACAAATTGAGGCTGTTCTGAGGGCAAAAAGCAGTGCAACTCAAAATTAGGAAGAATGTTTTGTACACTCAGTGTACAGTATATCCAACACATTCTATTTTGAGGTAAACTGTAAATCATCATAAAGAACGTCATAATGTTGGTTGTATAATCACAGATTTTCTGACCTGTTGCTACATGTATTATCTAACATAGCCTACTGTATTAGGAGATGGCCTCAAGGCATATTATGTTACACATTCATGTTAACATTGACTCATCAGCTATATATTAAACGGAAAGTTTGGGATTTTGGCAATGAATGCCCTTTATCTACATACTTCGCCAGAGTCAGATGAACTTGTGAATACCATTTGTATGTCTATGCGTCCAGTATGAACGAAGTAAGAGGTCGTTTTGGACCCAATACTAACTACTGTAATGACTGGAAGTCTACATGGACATAGCAGCTAGCATGAACTGAACGCAGAGATATAAACATGGAATATACAAGTTCATCTGATTTTGGGGAAGTAGATAAAGGGCTTCATTGCCAAAATCCCTAACTATCCCTTTAAGGTTTTTACTAGGATGATAACCTCAGTCTTGTTAACCCTATTGGCTTAGATAATTCCAGTTTGGTCGATTCCCCAGTGTAAAATTAACACTGAAAGTGTGGACTTGTATAGACACTGAACAGTGTTGAAATAACACACTGCTTAGTGTAAAGCTTTATTTGCATATTCCCCAGAGTTCCTTGCCTTTCGAGTGAATTTTAGAGTTACCACCCATTACTGAATTTGTTAGTGACAGAGACATCCTTGTTGTATTCATCAATTTTCAGTCCTATGGACTTTACCAAGTGATATTCTAAGTGAATATGTTATCATTAAAATGTAATTATTTAACACAATACAATATGCATTTCATGAGGACTTACACAAAAATAACTGTGTTGTTTGGAGGACCTAAATGCTGGGTTGCAGGCATTAGGCCACTTAGTTGTTTTTTTTAAAAGAGCAAGGTTGGTTTGTTGAAACCGTTTCATTGAGATATGGCTTGGCATAGTAGGGGCGTGACTTTTAGCAAGTTATGTTTGGTCAACCATGAGAGTAAATGCCATTCCAGTTCATGTGTTCTGTTGAATTGTTTGCAAATGTTGTTATTAAAAAATAGATACGATTGTAGTTTGAATGAAGCTTACAGCAGTCTATGAGATCATTTTTAAGCCTATACAAATGTGCTATCCCCAATGGGGTAGTAATCACTTTATTGCAATATTAAAGTGGTGTTAATGTTTTGGTATTAGAGTAAGTAATGTGCAATAATATTCAAGTAAAATGTAACATTGCAGTGTACAAACTTAACATGATTGACATTTACTCTCACTGCTGGCCAACAATAACTACATGAAAGTCACGCACCTAATAAGCCACACCTCCTGAAAATAACCTACGGATTACATTAAGAAAGGCCAAGCTGCTTGGACAACCCAGCATGAAAGTGAATAAAAACCCAATTGATGGTTAATTAAAACTTGTTGGGTTATTCACGCAACCTGTTTCATTATGCTGGCATGCAAGTGATGTGTAATTCCTATTGAAATCCAGCCAAAGTCGGGAGATCCAACCTTCTGAATTTGTTTTAATCACCCACAACCTTTAGTCAGAATGACTGCCAGGGTTGAAAAGACTGAAATATGAGACTACCTAAAGCATCTAAACTGGAACATCCATTTCAGTAACAGGTGCAATCAATTCAAGTAACATTTTGGATTAGTTTAGAAAATGTATGTCATTTATATTTGAGAAGCATAGGATTAATTAATCAATCAATGTACAGGCAAAAACATAGATATTGAAACAAACAATTCTTAAAATCAACCTGCAAATGGGCATGCTGGGAAATATGATAATGAGGGGTGTGGTTTTGGTTCAAATCTGGTTATTAATTTTTATGATAACATATTCGTTCAGGATCTAACTTGGTGAAGTCCACAGGACCAAAAATGGATGAATGCAACAATGATGTCTCTGTCACTAACAAATACAGTCATGGTGGTAACTCTACAACTCACTCGAAAGGCAAGGCAATCTGGGAAATAAGGCTTTACATTTAACTTTAATTTAACACTGTTCCAGTGTCTATACGGGTCCACACTTCCAGGGTAAATGTAATACTCTCAGTGTTGATTTAACACTAGGAAATTTGCTGTGCAATGTATCTCCAGTGTACCACCAGTGTTCCACTATAGATGGTTGAATAATTACCAATGTACCTCCATAGATGGAGAACAAACTGGACGAGCTCTGTCCGAGTCTATCCTATCAATGGGACATTCAGAACTGTAATATACAATGCTTTTCGAGTCATGGCTGAACAAGTACATGGACAATATACAGTTAGCTGGGTTTGCTATGCATCGGCAGGACAGAACAGCAGCGTCCGGTAAAATCTGTGGGGGTGGGGTGTGTCTCTTTATCAACAAAGACTGGTGTGCAATCTCTAATATTAAGGAAGTCTCAAGGTTCTGCTCAGCTGAGTTAGAATACCTCATGATAAGCTGTAGACCATACTATTTACCAAGAGAGTGTTCATCTATATTTTTCTTAGCTGTATATTTACCATCACCAACCGATGCTGGCAACAAGACCGCCTCAATGAGCTGTATTGGACCATAAGCAAACACGAAAATGCTCATCCAGAGGCGGCGCTCCTTAATGCAGGAAAACAGAATTTTATTTTACATAATTTCTACCAGCACGTCACCTGTGCAACTAGATGAAAGAAAACTTTAGACCACCTTTACTCCACACACACAGAAGCATACAAAGCTCTCCCTCACCCTCTAGTTGCCAAATCTGACCATAACTGTATCCTCCTGATTCCTGCTTACAAGTCCAACAGGAAGTTCCAGTGACGAGCTCAATATGTAAGTGGTCCAATGAAAGAGATGCTAAGCTACAGGACTGTTTCGCTAGCACAGACTGGAATATGTTCTGGGATTCATCCGATGGCATTGAGGAGTTTCCCACATCACCGGATATATTAATAAGTGAATTGACAAAGTTATCCCCACACTGACAGTACGTACATATCCCAACCAGAAGCCATGGATTACAGGCAACATCCACACTGGGCTAAAAGCTAGAGCTGCCGCTTTCAAGGAGCAGGACACTAATACGGAGGCTTATAAGAAAACCCGCTATGCCCTCCGACAAACCATTAAACAGGCAAAGCGTCAATACAAGGCTAAGATCGAATCCTACTACACCGGCTCTGAAGCTCATCAGATGTGGCAGGGCTTGTAAACTATCATGTATTAAAAAGCAAAACCCAGCCGAGAGCTGTCCAATGATGCGAGGCTACAAGACAAGCTAAATGCGTTCTATGCTCGCTTCGAGGCAAGCAACACTGAACCATGCATGAGAGCACCAGCTGTTCCTAACGATTGTGTGATCACGTTCACCATAGCCGATGTGAGTAAGACCTTAAAACAGGTTAACGTTCACAAGGCAGTAGGGCCAGCTGGATTACCAGGACTCATACTCAGAGCATGCACTGACCAGCTGGCAAGTGCCTTCAAAAACATGTTCAACCTCTTCCTGACCCAATCTGTAATA
The DNA here is from genome assembly GCF_020615455.1 of Coregonus clupeaformis. Lineage (NCBI taxonomy): Eukaryota > Metazoa > Chordata > Actinopteri > Salmoniformes > Salmonidae > Coregonus > Coregonus clupeaformis. The sequence continues at coordinate 15,870,074 of NC_059231.1, read as the reverse complement.
CCTACATGTTTCAAGCAGACCACCATTGTCCCTGTGCTCAAGAACGCCAAGGTCACCTGTCTAAATGACTACCACCTCGTAGCACTCACATCTGTAGCCATGAAATGCTTTGAAAGAATGGTCATTGCTCACATCAACACCATCATCCCAGAAACCCTGGACCCACTCCAGTTCTCATACCGCCCAAACAGATCCACAGATGACACAATCTCTATTGCATTCCACACTGCCCTTTCCCACCTGGACAAAGGTAACACCTACGTGAGAATGCTGTTTATAGACTACAGCTCAGCATTCAACACCATAGTGCCCTCCAAGTTCATCACTAAGCTAAGTTCCCTGGGACTGAACACTTCCCTCTGCAACTGGAACCTGGACTTCCTGACGGGCAGCCCCCAGGTGGTAAGGGTAGGCAATAACACATCCCCCATGCTGACCCTCAACATGGGGGCCTCTCATGGGTACGTGCTTAGTCCCTTCCTGTACTCCCTGTTCACCCACAACTGTGTGGCCGCACACAACTCCAACACCATTATCAAGTTTGCCAATGACAAGATGGTGGTAGGCCTGATCACCAACGATGATGAGACAGCCTAGAGGGAGGAGCTTAGAGACCTGGCAGTATGGTGCCAGGACAACAACCTCTCCCTCAATGTGGGAAGACAAAGGAACTAATCATGGACTACAGGAAACAGAGGGCCGAAAACACCCCCCATTCACATCGACGAGGCAGTAGTGGAGCGGGTCGAGAGCTTCAAGTTCCTCTGTGTCCACATCCCTAAGGATCCATCATGGTTCAAACACACCAACACAGTCGTGAAGAGGGCATGACACCGCCTCTTCCCCCTCAGGAGGCTGAAAAGATTTGGCATGGGCCCTCAGATCCTCAAAAGGTTCTACAGCTGCACCATTGAGAGCATCTTGACTGACTGCATCACCGCTTGGTATAGCAACTGCGTATGGCCCAGTACATCACTGGGATAAGCTCCCTGACATCCAGGACCTCTATACCAGGTGGTGTCAGAGGATGGTCCTAAAAATGGTAAAAGACTCCAGACACCCAAGTAATAGACTGTTACTACCGCATGGCAAACAGTACCGGGGAGCTAAGTCTGGGACCTAAAGGCTCCTGAACAGCTTCTATCTCCAAGCCATAAGACTGCTAAATAGTTAACCAAATAGCTACCAGGACAATCTGCATTGATTATTTTTGACTCTATGCACTCACACTGGACTCTACCCACACTCTCAAACATTCTTACACTGACACTGAAACACACACACACACACTCACACATAACACGTACAGACAGGCACAAATTCGCCACACACACACACACTTACACACTAACACACTCATCACATATGCTGATGCTACTGTCTATTATTTATCCTGTTGCCTAGTCACTATAGACATACTTATACAGTGGGGAGAACAAGTATTTGATACACTGCCGATTTTGCAGGTTTTCCTACTTACAAAGCATGTAGAGGTCTGTAATTTTTATCATAGGTACACTTCAACTGTGAGAGACGGAATCTAAAACAAAAATCCAGAAAATCACACTGTATGATTTTTAAGTAATTAATTTGCATTTTATTGCATGACATAAGTATTTGATCACCTACCAACCAGTAAGAATTCCGGCTCTCACAGACCTGTTAGTTTTTCTTTAAGAAGCCCTCCTGTTCTCCACTCATTACCTGTATTAACTGCACCTGTTTGAACTCATTACCTGTATAAAAGACACCTGTCCACACACTCAATCAAACAGACTCCAACCTCTCCACAATGGCCAAGACCAGAGAGCTGTGTAATGACATCAGGGATAAAATTGTAGACCTGCACAAGGCTGGGATGGGCTACAGGACAATAGGCAAGCAGCTTGGTGAGAAGGCAACAACTGTTGGCGCAATTATTAGAAAATGGAAGAAGTTCAAGATGACGGTCAATCACCCTCGGTCTGGGGCTCCATGCAAGATCTCACCTCTTGGGGCATCAATGATCATGAGGAAGGTGAGGGATCAGCCCAGAACTACACGGCAGGACCTGGTCAATGACCTGAAGAGAGCTGGGACCACAGTCTCAAAGAAAACCATTAGTAACACACTACGCCGTCATGGATTAAAGTCCTGCAGCGCACGCAAGGTCCCCCTGCTCAAGCCAGCGCATGTCCAGGCCCGTCTGAAGTTTACCAATGACCATCTGGATGATCCAGTGGAGGAATGGGAGAAGGTCATGTGGTCTGAAAAGACCGTGTTTGGAGGAAGAAGAAGGATGAGTACAACCCCAAGAACACCATCCCAACCGTGAAGCATGGAAGTGGAAACATCATTCTTTGGGGATGCTTTTCTGCAAAGGGGACAGGACGACTGCACCGTATTGAGGGGAGGATGGATGGGGCCATGTATTGCGAGATCTTGGCCAACAACCTCCTTCCCTCAGTAAGAGCATTGAAGATGGGTCTTGGCTGGGTCTTCCAACATGACAACGACCCGAAAAACACACAGCCAGGGCAACTAAGGAGTGGCTCCGTAAGAAGCATCTCAAGGTCCTGGAGTGGCCTAGCCAGTCTCCAGACCTGAACCCAATAGAAATTCTTTGGAGGGAGCTGAAAGTCCGTATTGCCCAGCGACAGCCCCAAAACCTGAAGGATCTGGAGAAGGTCTGTATGGAGGAGTGGGCCAAAATCCCTGCTGCAGTGTGTGCAAACCTGGTCAAGACCTAAAGGAAACGTATGATCTCTGTAATTGCAAACAAAGGTTTCTGTACCAAATATTAAGTTCTGCTTATCTGATGTATCAAATACTTATGTCATGCAATAAAATGCAAATTAATTACTTAAAAATCATACAATGTGATTTTCTGGATTTTTGTTTTAGATTCCGTCTCTCACAGTTGAAGTGTACCTATGATAAAAATGACAGACCTCTACATGCTTTGTAAGTAGGAAAACCTGCAAAATTGGCAGTGTATCAAATACTTGTTCTCCCCACTGTATGTACAGTACATACAGTACCAGTCAAAAGTTTGGACACACCTACTCATTCAAGGGTTTTTCTATATTTTTACTGTTTTCTAATAGTGAAGACATCAAAACTATGAAATAACACATATGGAATCATGTAGAAACCCAAAAAGTGTTAAACAAATCAAAATATATTTTAGATTTTAGATTCTTCAAAGTAGCCACCCTTTGCCTTGATGACAGCTTTGCACACTCTTGGCATTCTCTCTACCAGCTTCATGAGGTAGTCACCTGGAACGCTTTTCCAACAGTCTTGAAGGGGTTCCCACATATACATTTGATTTAATTTGAGATGGTTTAATAATTACCAGTGTACCACCAGTGTACCTCTACACAGGGACTGGGATAGATGAACGGGAATGAGCTCCCAGAGCTGTAATCAGGATGTTCCTCTCTTAGTCGTCCCAACAAAAGAGAACAGGATCATGAATATGCATTAGTAGGATGAGAGGATCCCCTCCAGGCTGGAGAAAAGACACCACTAAACTCTGATAATTACATCTTCTTCTCCTCCGACCAAAAGAGAGCATGACTTTGAAGATATGATCACCTTCTATTTAGATACCCACAACTACACCCTTACCTTAACCACTCACTTACTTGCTTGATGTAAATATCACACATTTTGTGATTCTGAGAATACACAGTACCATTTATTTCTCTGTGTGTGTAATTCTACCAATGTGAGTGTTCATTGTGAGATCATGTTATATATCATGCTCCTTCACTCAAACACTCCGTTATGTTATTTCATTCCTGAAAGCAACAACAATCAATAAACAACAACTTCCTGAATAAAGAATATTGTACATTTACACATTTTAGTCATTTAGCAGACGCTCTTATCCAGAGCGACTTACAGTTAGTGCATACATTATTCTTTTTTTCATAATGGCCCCCCGTGGGAATCGAACCCACAACCCTGGCGTTGCAAACGCCATGCTCTACCAACTGAGCTACATCCCTGCCGGCCATTCCCTCCCCTACCCTGGACGACGCTGGGCCAATTGTGCGCCGCCCCATGGGTCTCCCGGTCGCGGCCGGCTACGACAGAGCCTGGATTCGAACCAGGATCTCTAGTGGCACAGCCTTAGACCACTGCGCCACTCGGGAATATCTGAGTCATTACAAAACCCTTATTATATCGCAGCATTATAGTGAGTATGCTAGACTAGATTGCATTAAATATTGACTATTGAATTACATCACTGCTTATGGCTGGCGATAGAATAACAGACTGTCTCTCCTTTATCTGTATTCTGTATTCTGTATCTCTCTCTCTCTCTCTCTCTCTCTCTCTCTCTCTCTCTCTCTCTCTCTCTCTCTCTGACTTTATTTCTGGGAGGACTATTACTGTTTGGTTTGAGAAGTGGCCTTGAGTATAAATGGTTCCAAAACATTCAGTATATTTGTTTGCAGCCTGCTGTAAGAGAACAAGACATTTACACTGTAAAAGCACATATTACTATTAATAATATGCCATTTAGCAGACACTTTTATCCAAAGCAACTTACAGTCATGCATGCATAAACATTTTTTGTTTTGTGTATGGGTGGTCCCAGGGATCGAACCCACTACCTTGGCATTACAAGCACCGTGCTCTACCAGCTGAGCTACAGAGGACCACATTACACTATGCAGCCAGTTTGCATGGGTTAGAATGTATGGGTCTTTCTGCACGTTAACTGACAGTGATTTTCATGGAAAAGGGAGTTGTAAAGAAACCTGTCATACATAAATGATGGATCCCAACTGAACCATTGTACAGTGGGGGAAAAAAGTATTTAGTCAGCCACCAATTGTGCAAGTTCTCCCACTTAAAAAGATGAGAGAGGCCTGTAATTTGACATCATAGGTACACGTCAACTATGACGGACAAATTGAGAAAAAAAATTCCAGAAAATCACATTGTAGGATTTTTAATGAATTTATTTGCAAATTATGGTGGAAAATAAGTATTTGGTCACCTACAAACAAGCAAGATTTCTGGCTCTCACAGACCTGTAACTTCTTCTTTAATAGGCTCCTCTGTCCTCCACTCGTTACCTGTATTAATGGGACCTGTTTGAACTTGTTATCAGTATAAAAGACACCTGTCCACAACCTCAAACAGTCACACTCCAAACTCCACTATGGCCAAGACCAAAGAGCTGTCAAAGGACACCAGAAACAAAATTGTAGACCTGCACCAGGCTGGGAAGACTGAATCTGTAATAGGTAAGCAGCTTGGTTTGAAGAAATCAACTGTGGGAGCAATTATTAGGAAATGGAAGACATACAAGACCACTGATAATCTCCCTCGATCTGGGGCTCCATCACAAGAACGGTGAGCAAAAATCACAAGAACGGTGAGCAAAAATCCCACAAGAACGGTGAGCAAAAATCCCAGAACCACACGGGGGGACCTAGTGAATGACCTGCAGAGAGCTGGGACCAAAGTAACAAAGCCTACCATCAGTAACACACTACGCCGCCAGGGGCTCAAATCCTGCAGTGCCAGACGTGTCCCCCTGCTTAAGCCAGTACATGTCCAGGCCCGTCTTTAGTTTGCTAGAGTGCATTTGGATGATCCAGAAGAGGATTGGGAGAATGTCATATGGTCAGATGAAACCAAAATAGAACTTTTTGGTAAAAACTCAACTCGTCGTGTTTGGAGGACAAAGAATGCTGAGTTGCATCCAAAGAACACCATACCTACTGTGAAGCATGGGGGTGGAAACATCATGCTTTGGGGCTGTTTTTCTGCAAAGGGACCAGGACGACTGATCCGTGTAAAGGAAAGAATGAATGGGACCATGTATCGTGAGATTTTGAGTGAAAACCTCCTTCCATCAGCAAGGGCATTGAAGATGAAACGTGGCTGGGTCTTTCAGCATGACAATGATCCCAAACACACCGCCCGGGCAACGAAGAAGTGGCTTTTAAGAAGCATTTCAAGGTCCTGGAGTGGCCTAGCCAGTCTCCAGATCTCAACCCCATAGAAAATCTTTGGAGGGAATTGAAAGTCCGTGTTGCCCAGCGACAGCCCCAAAACATCACTGCTCTAGAGGAGATCTGCATGGAGGAATGGGGCAAAATACCAGCAACAGTGTGTGAAAACCTTGTGAAGACTTACAGAAAACGTTTGAACTGTGTCATTGCCAACAAAGGGTATATAACAAAGTATTGAGAAACTTTTGTTGTTGACCAAATACTTATTTTCCACCATAATTTGCAAATAAATTCATTAAAAATCCTACAATGTGATTTTCTGGATTTTTTTTTCTCATTTTGTCTATCATAGTTGACGTGTACCTATGATGAAAATTACAGGCCTCTCTCACCTTTTTAAGTGGGAGAACTTGCACAATTGGTGGCTGACTAAATACTTTTTTCCCCACTCTATCCCATGGGTGACAATCCTCTCTGTCTGTCTGACTGTCTGTTTCTATCCTCCATCCCTCCATCCCAGTCTCTTTACTAGTCATTATGACTCATGCTAGCCTCACATATGGAGTTGGGATCTTTTGAGTTCAACCCAAATGTGTTTTGGAGAATGGACATCACACCGACTCAAGTTTATATTTAGGACTGTAGTCAATCGAACATGGCTAGGGAGAGAGAGAGATGTGCAGTGAGACAATAAGAAACTCGACTGCATAGCAATTCACAATTCAACTGGGCAAAAACAATAATGTCTTGGCCAATGCCAGAACTCTGGTAACCTGTTTTGATTGAATACATTTTCATTCTCTCTGGAACTGAAACCTAACAGGCCTGCCTCGGAATGCATTGCCTGTCTGCTTTCTCTTCTTATGTCTGCCTCAGTATTTACAAGAGAGAGTTTGCCTACATTTCAGCATTAAGGAAAGGAGATGCCACAATATTACACCTATACCATGAGGCAGGTAAGTCATACAGTTGAATCGTTGAGTGGAGAGAGAGAGAGGAAGAGAGTCAGTCAGTGCTTACCTTTCTCCTTTCATCAAAATTCTGTAAGTGTTTACATGAGCGGTGCCCTGGCCAGCATCCTGAGGTGTCATCCCAGGTATTAGCCTGGCTGTCACAGCAATCACTTCACTGTTTGGTCAGGTCCCTCCATCAGCACCTCATTACCTGCTGTCAATGTTTATGTGGCCTGAGCGGCCCTGGCAGGTACTGTAGATGCATTACTGAGAGAGGTACTCTCTGTCTCCCTCTCTCTCTCTCTCTCGTTCTTTCACTTTCTTTTTCTCTCTCTCTCTGAGAGGTACTCTTTCTCTTCTCTCTCGCTCTCTTTTCATTCATGGCTGAAAGGCTGGCCGTTTCTAATGAGGAATTGAGAGAATAATGAGGCAAGCCAGGGATCATTCTCTCTGCCTGCATAACTATTTTTTGCAGACTTTCTGGAATTTGTAAGTGTTCCATTAGAATCACCTCAGAATAGTGCTATCAGAATCAGAACAGTGAGAACTAAAGTTTAGAACACCTGTGTGTGCTCACATGAAAGAGCTTTAGTGCTTATCACTCTATGGCACATTTCAAGCACCTGGAATCGGACGCCAACACATCCCCTCACTCCAGGAAAAGGATTTCAAGCTAACAACATCCATTGTTAATTATGTTACTTGGAGCTTATTTCCAATTAGAGAAATGAATTGTAGTGTTACATAGAGGTGCCTGTTTGAATGGCCCATTGTTAATCTTTACCTCAACAATGTGCTAAATATAGAAGCAGGGTTCTTCATACGGCTTCATGTAATTAGGGCAGAAAAATTACTCTCTCAAAGTAATCAACATGTTGACACAAGACCAGATCCATCGAGGCTGCATCCCAAATGTCACCCTATTTTCTATGTAGTGTGCTACGTTTGATGAAAGTAGTGCACTATATAGGGAATAGGGTGCCATTTGGGAAGCAGCCGTAGGGCGGCAGGTAGCCTGGCGGTTAACAGCGTTGAGCCAGTAACCAAATCCCCGAGCTGACTAGGTGAAACATCTGTCAATGTGCCCTTGAGCAAGGCGCTTAACCCTAATTGCTCCTGTAAATCACTCTGGATTAGAGTGTCTGCTAAATTATGTAAATGTAGTCTGCACAGGCAGGGTGTGTAAACAGGCTTATTATTTGAGGAGGGAATATCAGATTTGCATGAGAAATGAATGAAAGTGAGCCACTTTCTTCCTTTAGGAGTACCTTACCTGCAGCCAAGTTCTTTCTGTAGGAATACCTTACCTGCAGCCAAGTTCTTTCTGTGGGAATACCTTACCTGCAGCCAAGTTAAAAAAATATGTTTTATTGTCATTCATTTAGCAGTCAAATTGTCTCCTAAAGTGCTCATCACTAAAGCATATGATGAAAACGTTCCTTCTCCAATGGAATTCTCAAGAGGGATAGATAGATTTCAATTTGTTTTGGGTATTTTTTATCATCTTTAATTCCAGTCTGTCTCCTCTCCATGCATTCTCTCCTGAGACTGAATCCTCTCTGCTTCGCTGGAACAGCTTCGTTTTCTTATCTGCTGTATTTCCTCCTTCGTTTTCAAACTGCACGGCAGTCCATCAATTCCCTCTGACAGATGGGGAAAATGGGAACAATAGGGAGAAGATTTTCAGATTTATTGGAAGTCTGACTCATATTCATTTCCACACAGAAATCTCTCTCTCTCTCTCTCTCTCTATCTCTCTGTCTCCCTTTCTCTCTCTCTCTCTCTTTCTCTCTCTGGAATGGTCCTCCACTTCCCTTAGTATGCCACACAGCAAATGTTAAGTTAACACTGAAAGTGTGGACCTGAATAGACACTGAACAGTGTTGAATTAACACACTGCTTAGTGTAAAGCTTTATTTGGATATTTCCCAGAGTGCCTTGCCTTTCGAGTGAATTGTAGAGTGATAGAGATGCTTGTTGCATTCATCCTTTTTCAGTCCTATGAACTTCACTAAGTGAGATACGAAGTGAATATGTCATCTTAACATGATTATGTTATGTTATCTTATCATATCAACCAGGATACGACTCTGGTTTCTCTTCATTACGCACAACTCTGCGTGCTGGAGATTTTCTGGGGTTGTGTCCCTCCCTCTCTCTATTCTCTCTACCTCTTCCTTTTCTTTGGATGGACCAGGAAGCAGCAACGGTAACAGTGTCTTGACTGCGGCTGGCGCTATCTCTCTGGTTCAGCTGACAAAGCCGGAATTGCCGGAAGGACTGGGGAAGACGGAAAGATAACAGTGGCTTGACCGTGGCCCGACCTGTCTCCCCAGTCCACGGACCCCCCCCCCCCTAGAATCCAGAACCAGCACCAGCACCAGCACCAGACCAGTTACCTGAGGAGGAGACGGCGAACTGCAGGCCTTGATAATAATAATAATAATAATATGCCATTTAGCAGACGCTTTTATCCAAAGCGACTTACAGTCATGCGTGCATACATTTTTGTGTATGGGTGGTCCCGGGGATTGAACCCACTTCCTTGGCGTTACAAGCGCCGTGCTCTACTAGCTGAGCTACAGAGGACCACACTCTGTTCCCATAGACTGCCACTAATCATATCTATGCCCAGTTTCCTATTCTCTCTGTGGCACTAAGCCCTGGTCCTGGGTCAGTTTGGTGCTTTACCTCTTCATAGATGTGGATGTGACAGGGTTGTTGAACTGAGAACAGTAATTACACTTCTATTGGCATCGGCTCGTCCTCCTCAGGTAGTTTGGTGAGAATATCCACTCCACCAGAGGTGATGACTACTGTGTGTTCAAACTGGGCCGACCTCTTGTCGTCCGCAGACACTGCTGTCCACTTGTCCTTCAGGATTCTGAACTCTGATGATCCCTCCATCAATATGGGCTCTATAGAGAAAGACATCCCTTCATCCATGGTCATATCATTGTCATTAGCATGGTGCAAGATCTCTGGGTGGCCATGGAAGTAGGAGCCTATGCCATGTCCAATAAAGTAGGGAGATACATGGAAACCATTGGAGTGGGCTATATCACTGATAGTGTTTCCTATAACACACAGTGGAGCCCCAGGTTTACAGGCAGTGATGGCCTCATCTCTACACTTCCTGGCTGTCTCCACTAGCTTTTGCCCAACCTCGTCCACACAGCCAATCAGGAACGTCTCGGAGGTGTCACCATGGTAACCCTCCAGATAGACAGTCACATCAATGTTGATAATGTCTCCATCTTGTAGTTGCCGGGTGTCAGGTATGCCATGGCAGACCACGTTATTGACCGAGGTGCAGACTGATTTAGGGAAACCCCCGTATCTCAGGGGGGAAGGGTATGCGTTGTGACGAATCGTCTCCTGATGGACGATGAAATCTATCCATCTGTCGTCATACCAACCTTAAGACTGCGTCCGGCCAGCAGCAGTATCTGTCTGGCTAGCTGGCAGGCTCTCGTCAGGCCCTGGATTTGCTCCTGGTCTTTGATCTCTATGTAGTCTGGCCAGTCAGGAACCTGACCACTGTTCACATAGTCAGGCCTCAGGATGTGCTTGGGCACTGAGTAGGCTGGTCTGACCACTCCCGGTCTGACTATACTGTGAAAGCTCTTCCACTTCCTCCAGAAGAACCGGCGGTGCTGCTGGGATTGGACGCCCCAGGGTGGGCCACACCCCCACAGACCACACCCCTTCTGGAGGAAACCCCCCAACCCTGCTCTTGTTAGACGTTTAGCAGCACAGGGCGCCGCCATATTGTTAACAAGTAACATTAGTGGAGGATCACATTACATTCATCATCTTATTCTTCAATGAGGTTTAACGGCGGTTTGTTGCATTACCGCCACCTGATGTGAGTAGAGTGCTGCCGAGGCGAGCCTTACTCCCTCTACCCTTGGCCTGCAGCTCTGCCTTTCTTTTTTCCCATCTGCCTTCCTCAGGCCACCGCTAACCATCTGGAGCAGACCAACAGAAGGAGAGACCAGACCAGACATCATCACCACCAGAACAAGAGGCTCAGAAGAATGACCAAAGATACCAACCTATGCCTGTTGCAAGCAGACCTCAGTGGAGGTCCTCCATTCACCTACGGGTCACAGGCTTCCAGGTGTGTCAACTCGCTCTGCGGTTTGTCCTTCCTCCCCCTGCAGGATCGGAGTAGACCAATGACCTGACCAAACAACACCACCAAGACCAGACCAGAAACAACATCATCCACCAAATCCCCCCCACCCTCCCACCCCACCTAAACAAGATGACCGGGATGAACCCAGGAGTGATGCACCGCTACAATGCGGTGAGGTTGATGCTGATCCCCATCAAGGAGGCTGCTGAGGACAGAGCCGCCAATCGCCGGGGAGCAGCAGGAGCAGCAGCAACAACAACCGCCAGACAGAAACCATGACCCACCTGGAATTCAGCAGGACAATTCTCCAAAGAGGTATAGACTTTGTACTGTCTGACCTGAACTGCCTGGTGAAACCCCCAGGGCCACAGGAATCATTTGATGCCAGTTTCAAGACCCCCCCAGTTACTAGAACAGTTTTAATAATAATAACAAATAATTTATTACATTTCTACAGCGCTTTTCATAAGAATCTGAAAGCACTTCAAACGCAAAAAACTATAGTTAGGTCAACCAATAGAGGCCAAGTCTTTGAGTGCATGCATCCACCAAATATGGAGAGAGACAGTTCATTGCTTGATCAGAGGAAGGAGGTCAGGGAGATGGTTGATGAAGATTCTAGTGACGATCATGTGGTTAAAATACAGGAATTCTAAAGATAAGGTCCCATTAAAAAAGTTCACAGTAATTCCACTCTCGGACACAGAATCAAAATAAGTTACAGTCCAATTCCACAGCGAAAGCATCCAAGTGTTACACCTTTTCGCCACCCTCGAGTCAGTGGCTACGCGGCACAAAAGTGGACTGGGGCACAAAAATGGCTAGTTCAGTTAAGACAAGACCCAACAGGAGTGGGCAGAGTCCAACAGGGGCTCTTACAACATGGGCTCTGTCTACTACTACGGCATGCCCAAACTGTGCAGGAACTGTGGCCAACTGGGCCATCTGGCTGCAGCTGGCACAGCCATCGTCTGCAGAATCTGTAAAGGGGACCATCCCACCTCGGATTGTACTTCCACACGACCCTGCAAACTGTGCGGGAAAGGGGGCCACGTTTTTAAAACCTGCCCCAATTCCTACACCGGCAGGGCTAGGTCCAATGCCACCAACCCCACTAACCCAAATCCCAACCCACATACCGCCACCAGACAACAATAACGAAGACCCAGACCCAGACCTTTCCACAGGCACCGCCAAACCCACCCCTGTCACCAACCAAGACTTTCTAGAAACGTCCCTCACCTCTGCCCCCACCCAAGATTCCCCAGAAACCCCCACCACTGACGGCGCCTCCACCAGCACCCCCTTCCTGGCCAACTCCACCACAGGAGGTTGGTGGCACCTTAATTGCATTCGTGCCGTTCCAGCCATTATTATGAGCCGTTCTCCCCTCAGCAGCCTCCACTGAACTCCACCCCCCCTCAAATCCCGGGCCAGAGGGGGAGCTGGCTCCCAAGCCCACCCGCCAAAAGAAACCCCCCTCCCCTTTCACAATTCCTCTACTCCTCTGACAATCAAAAAGAAGAACCACAAGGGCCAGACCACACTAAATCTAAACGACAGACGAAAAACGGAAAAGGAAGACAAAACAACACACAAGAGACCAGACCACACAACAACCCCAGAATCAGAACCCCAAAGCCAGCACACATGCTCTCAAAGTCCCCTACCCCCTCAGAGGAACCGTCTCCCCCTCCAAAACTTTTCCAACACCACTCCCTATCTGTCCACCCACTTTTTACCACCCCTGATACCGTCACCCTAGCCCCTACGGGCACAGATCCATCCCCCATGGTCCTTACTGCACCTGACCTCACAGCACAACTCCCAATTCCCTTTGAGAAACCGATTCCCCCTCCTAGACCCCTCAGCCTACCACCCCCTTCCACCCCCCACCCCCCAGCCCATTACTACCCCTGATTGCTACTCCCCGCCCCACCCCTCACTGTCCCTGACCCCACCTCCCACCAACAACCCAGCCAATATGTCCAGGTGGACCCCACCTGGGTTTATATGGGCTTCAATTTTGGCAAGGGCTCTAAATGGTTACCTTAGCTGATACCCAGTTGGGTTAACCTTTTGGGTCACACACAGGCAAACCCATGTGGGCTACAACATGGGTCCCAAATGGGCCCTGGATACTTTTTAAATGGGCTGTAAGTGGGCTATGAGTTGTGAATATGGTCAGGGACTGTCTCTGGGACCCAGTTGGGCACACTTGCAGTCATGCATGGGTATGTGGACAACAACATGGGTCCCAAATGGGCCCTGAATAATTTTTAAATGGGCTGTATCTGTGAATATGGTCAGGGATTGCCTCCATAAAGGCTTTGCAATTATCAGAATTTCAAATCAATTTGCCTCAGGTCAAAGATGGTTAAGTGCTTAGAATTTAAGTTAGCACCGTTTTCTGTTTTACAGTCTCTTGGACTCGGTGATCCAATGGTGAAATCACCATATCATACTAAATATACAAGTAGATAAAAAAAATATACAGTGAGGGAAAAAAGTATTTGATCCCCTGCTGATTTTGTACGTTTGCCCACTGACAAAGAAATGAGCAGTCTATAATTTTATGGTAGGTTTATTTGAACAGTGAGAGACAGAATAACAACAAAAAAATCCAGAAAAACGCATGTCAAAAATTTTATTAATTGATTTGCATTTTAATGAGGGAAATAAGTATTTGACCCCTCTGCAAAACATGACTTAGTACTTGGTGGCAAAACCCTTGATGGCAATCACAGAGGTCAGAGGTTTCTTGTAGTTGGCCACCAGGTTTGCGCACATCTCAGGAGGGATTTTTTCTCACTCCTCTTTGCTGATCTTCTCCAAGTCATTAAAGGTTTCGAGGCTAACGTTTGGCAACTCGAACCTTCAGCTACAGATTTTCTATGGGATTAAGGTCTGGAGACTAGCTAGGCCACTCCAGGACCTTAATGTGCTTCTTCTTGAGCCACTCCTTTGTTGCCTTGGCCGTGTGTTTTGGGTCATTGTCATGCTGGAAAACCCATCCACGACCCATTTTCAATGCCCTGGCTGAGGGAAGGAGGTTCTCACCCAAGATTTGACGGTACATGGCCCGGTCCATCGTCCCTTTGATGCAGTGAAGTTGTCCTGTCCCCTTAGCAGAAAAACACCCCCAAAGCATAATGTTTCCACCTCCATGTTTGACGGTGGGGTTGGTGTTCTTGGGGTCATAGGCAGCATTCCTCCTCCTCCAAACACAGCGAGTTGAGTTGATGCCAAAGTGCTCCATTTTGGTCTCATCTGACCACAACACTTTCACCCTGTTCTCCTCTGAATCATTCAGATGTTCATTGGCAAACTTCAGACAGGCCTGTATATGTGCTTTCTTGAGCAGGGGGACCTTGCGGGCGCTGCAGGATTTCAGTCCTTCACATCGTAATGTGTTACCAATTGTTTTCTTGGTGACTGTGGTCCCAGCTGCCTTGAGATCATTGACAAGATCCTCCCGTGTAGTTCTGGGCTGATTCCTCACCGTTCTCATGATCATTGCAACTCCACGAGGTGAGATCTTGCATGGAGCCCCAGGCCGAGGGAGATTGACAGTTATTTTGCATTTTATTGCATGACATACGTATTTGATCACCTACCAACCAGTAAGAATTCCGGCTCTCACAGACCTGTTCGTTTTTCTTTAAGAAGCCCTCCTGTTCTCCACTCATTACCTGTATTAACTGCACCTGTTTGAACTCGTTACCTGTATAAAAGACACCTGTCCACACACTCAATCAAACAGACTCCAACCTCTCCACAATGGCCAAGACCAGAGAGCTGTGTAAGGACATCAGGGATAAAATTGTAGACCTGCACAAGGCTGGGATGGGCTACAGGACAATAGGCAAGCAGCTTGGTGAGAAGGCAACAACTGTTGGCGCAATTATTAGAAAATGGAAGAAGTTCAAGATGACGGTCAATCACCCTCGGTCTGGGGCTCCATGCAAGATCTCACCTTGTGGGGCATCAATAATCATGAGGAAGGTGAGGGATCAGCCCAGAACTACACGGCAGGACCTGGTCAATTACCTGAAGAGAGCTTGGACCACAGTCTCAAAGAAAACCATTAGTAACACACTACGCCGTCATGGATTAAAATCCTACAGGGCACGCAAGGTCCCCCTGCTCAAGCCAGCGCATGTCCAGGCTCGTCTGAAGTTTGCCAATGACCATCTGGATGATCCAGAGGAGGAATGGAAGAAGGTCATGTGGTCTGATGAGACAAAAATAGAGCTTTTTGGTCTAAACTCCACTCGCCGTGTTTGGAGGAAGAAGAAGGATGAGTACAACCCTAAGAACACCATCCTAACCGTGAAGCATGGAGGTGGAAACATCATTCTTTGGGGATGCTTTTCTGCAAAGGGGACAGGATGACTGCACCGTATTGAGAGGAGGATGGATGGGGCCATGTATCGCGAGATCTTGGCCAACAACCTCCTTCCCTCAGTAAGAGCATTGAAGATGGGTCGTGGCTGGGTCTTCCAGCATGACAACGACCCGAAACACACAGCCAGCGCAACTAAGGAGTGGCTCCGTAAGAAGCATCTCAAGGTCCTGGAGTGGTCTAGCCAGTCTCCAGACCTGAACCCAATAGAAAATCTTTGGAGTGAGCTGAAAGTCTGTATTGCCCAGTGACAGCCCCGAAACCTGAAGGATCTGGAGAAGGTCTGTATGGAGGAGTGGGCCAAAATCCCTGCTGCAGTGTGTGCAAACCTGGTCAAGACCTACAAACAAAGGTTTCTTAGGAAGAGTTCAGAAATCAGTATTTGGTGGAATAACCCTGATTTTCAATCACAGCTTTCATGCGTCTTGGCATGCTCTCCACCAGTCTTTCACATTGATGTTGGGTGACTTTATTCCACTCCTGGTGCAAAAATTCAAGCAGCTCGGCTTTGTTTGATGGCTTGTGACCATCCATCTTCAACTTGATCACATTCCAGAAGTTTTCAATGGGGTTCAGGTCTGGAGATTGGGCTGGCCATGACAGGGTCTTGATCTGGTGGTCCTCCATCCACACCTTGATTGACCTGGCTGTGTGGCATGGCGCATTGTCCTGCTGGAAAAACCAATCCTCAGAGTTGGGGAACAATGTCAGAGCAAAAGGAAGCAAGTTTTCTTCCAGGACAACCTTGTACGTGGCTTGATTCATGCGTCCTTCACAAAGACAAATCTGCCCGATTCCAGCCTTGCTGAAGCACCCCCAGATCATCACCAATCCTCCACCAAATTTCACAGTTGGTGCAAGACACTGTGGCTTGTAGGCCTCTCCAGGTCTCTGTCTAACCATTAGACGATCAGGTGTTGGGAAAAGCTGAAAATTGGACTAATCAGAGAAGATGACCTTACTCCAGTCCTCTACGGTCCAATCCTTATGGTCTTTTGCAAACAGCCTGTCTTTTCTTTGTTTCTCATTGATGAAGGGCTTTTTTCTAGCTTTGCACGACTTCAGCCCTGCCCCTAGGAGCCTGTTTCAAACCGTCCTCGCTGCACACTTCACCCCAGCTGCCATTTGCCATTCTTTTTGTAGGTCACTTGATGTCATCCTACGGTTGTTGAGTGACATTCGAATGAGTTGGTGGTCATCCCAGTCAGTAGAGAGTCGTTTTCGCCCTCTGCCGGTCTGTAGCTTTGTTGTCCCCAATGTCTGCTGCTTGAACTTGTTCTTATGAACCGCCGTCATTGAACTTTTAAGGATGGAAGCAACCTGACACTCACTGTATCCCTCTGCCAGTAAAGCCAGCATTGAACCCTTCTTTTCCTCACTCAAAACATTCATTTTCAACTCTTTTGGCATGGTCAATAGTTATTTTTTGATTAATATTACTTTTGAGGTACAATTAGCACTGTTTTTGCCATCCAGCTGGTCCTATTGCAAGAGGATAGTGATGACCACAGCAGTGGTTTTTCTACTTTTCCTCGTTAAATAAGATTTGGACCAGGTGATCACCTAATCAGTACCTAATTCAGTAGAATGAGGTGTGCCTGTGTTGGAATTCAACAGACACTGGAATGGAATGGCAGTCATACATGTAGAGATGCTGATTTAAGAACAATTTGCAGTGGTCTCTTAATTCTATCCAGAGCTGTATATATATATACATATATACACACACACACACACACATATATATATATATATATATATATATATATATATATATATATTTTAAATACACATACATACATACATACTGTACATACAGTTGAAGTCGGAAGTTTACATACACTTAAGTTGGAGTCATTAAAACTTGTTTTTCAAACACTCCACAAATTTCTTGTTAACAAACTATAGTTTTGGCAAGTCCGTTAGGACATCTACTTTGTGCATGACACAAGTATTTTTTCCAACAATTGCTTACAGACATACTATTTCACTTATAATTCACTGTATCACAATTACAGTGGGTCAGAAGTTTACATACATTAAGTTGACTGTGCCTTTAAACAGCTTGGAAAATCCCAGAAAATGATGTCATGGCTTTAGAAGCTTCTGATAGGTTAATTGACATCATTTGGGTCAATTGGAGGTGTACCTGTGGATGTATTTCAAGGCCTACCTTCAAACTCAGTGCCTTTTTGCTTGACATCATGGGAAAATCAAAAGAAATCAGCCAAGATCTCAGAAAAAAATTGTAGTCCATCACAAGTCTGGTTCATCCTTGTGAGCAATTTCCAAACGCCTGAAGGTACCACGTTCATCTGTACAAACAATAGTACGCAAGTATAAACACCATGGGACCACGCAGCCGTCATACAACTCAGGAAGGAGACGCGTTCTGTCTCCTAGAGATGAACGTACTTTGGTGCGAAAAGTGCAAATCAATCCCAGAACAACAGCAAAGGACCTTGCGAAGATGCTGGAGGAAACAGGTACAAAAGTATCTATATCCACATTAAAACGAGTCCTATATCGACAAAACCTGAAAGGTCGCTCAGCAAGGAAGAAGCCACTGCTCCAAAACAGCCATGAAAAAGCCAGACTAAGGTTTGCAACTGCACATGGGGACAAAGATTGCACTTTTTGGAGAAATGTCCCCCTACTGATGAAACAAAATTATAACTGTTTGGCTATAATGACCATCGTTATGTTTGGAGGAAAAAGGGGGTGCTTGCAAGCCGAAGAACAACATCCCAACCGTGAAGCACGGGGGTGGCAGCATCATGCTGTGGGGGTACTTTGCTGCAGGAGGGACTGCTGCACTTCACAATATAGATGGCATCATGAGGAAGGAAAATTATGTGGATATATTGAAGCAATATCTCTAGACATCAGTCAGGAAGTTAAAGCTTGGTTGCAAATGGGTCTTCCAAATGGACAATGACCCCAAGCATACTTCCAAAGTTGTGGCAAAATGGCTTAAGGACAACAAAGTCAAGGTATTGGAGTGGCCATCACAAAGTCCTGACCTCAATCCTAAAGAAAATTTGTGGGCAGAACTGAAAAAGCGTGTGCGAGCAAGGAGGCCTACAAACCTGACTCAGTTACACCAACTCTGTCAGGAGGTATAGGCCAAAATGCACCCAACTTTTTGTGGGAAGCTTGTGGAAGGCTCCCGGAACGTTTGACCCAAGTTAAACAATTTAAAGGCAATGCTACCAAATACTAATTGAGTGTATGCAAACTTCTGACCCACTTGGAATGTGATTAAACAAATAAAAGCGCTGAAATAAATCATTCTCTCTAGTATTATTCTGACATTTCACATTCTTAAAATAAAGTGGTGATCCTAACTGACCAAAGACAGGGAATTTTTACTAGGATTAAATGTCAGGGTATTGTGAAAAACTGACTTTAAATGTATTTGGCTAAGCTGTATGTACATTTCCGACTTCAACTGTACAAGCATACATACATATATATATATATATATATATCTTTATACACACATTTTGGTCATTTATTAGACACGCTTATCAAGAGTGACTTGCTCAACTAAGGTAGATAAACAACAACATATCACAGTCATAGCAAATAAAATGATTTATTTTTGTATATTAAAATACAAAATACATGTATTTTTATTAAATACATTACAAAATACAAGTAGTTTGTAGTTTATTTTGATACATTGGTCTTTATGGCATTTTGTAATATGTGTTTTGTAATTATATACTGAACAAAATATAAATGCAACATGCTACAATTTCCAAGATTTTACTGAGTTACAGTTCATAAAAGGAAATTAGTAAATTGAAATAAATAAATTAGGCCCTAATCTATGGATTTCACATGACTGGGAATACAAATATGCATGTTGGTCACAGATACAGTACCTTAAAAAAAAGGTATAGAAACCAGTCAGGAACTGGGACATTTTCAGCTTCCAGTAATTGTGTACAGATCCTTGCGACATAGGGTTATCATGCTGAAACATATGATGGCGGCGGATGAATGGCACGACAATGGGCCTCAGGATCTCGTCACGGTATCTCTGTACATTCATATTATCATTGATAAAATACAATTGTGTTCATTATCCGTAGCTTATGCCTTCGTCCTTATGAGTGTCACGATCGTCTGGGTAAGGAGTAGTAGACCAAGGCGCAGCGTGTGAAATAAACATGACTTTATTTAATTAAAGTTTCTAAATACAAACAAAACACGATTTGTGAAGTCCACGGTTAAACATACCGACACGGAACAAAAACCCACAACACCCAAGAGAAAACACACAGTTTAAATATGGCTCCCAATCAGAGACAACCAGCCGACAGCTGACACTCGTTGCCTCTGATTGGGAGTCACACATGCAAACATAGACATAGACAACCTAGAACACCCAACATAGAAAATTAACACATAGAATGCACACACCCTGGCTCAACATATAGAGTCCCAGAGCCAGGGTGTGACAATGAGCATGTGCGTGTGTCTCTATGTGATAGCTATCAGTAGGAGGGTCACTGTTCAATTTCCAGCCACTAGCACACACTTTAAATTAAATGATCTGACATGACCGCTAAACACCAGACAAGGTACTAAGGGAAGTGGAGGAACATTCCAGCCCTGGGAAAGCAATGTTGGAGAGGACAGAGAGAGAGAGAGAGAGAGAGAGAGAGAGAGATTTCTGTGTGGAAATGAATATGAGTCAGACTTCCAATAAATCTGAAAATCTTCTCCCTATTGTTCCCATTTTCCCCATCTGTCAGAGGGAATTGATGGACTGCCGTGCAGTTTGAAAACGAAGGAGGAAATACAGCAGATAAGAAAACGAAGCTGTTCCAGCGAAGCAGAGAGGATTCCGTCTCAGGAATCCCCAAAACAAATTGAAATCTATCTATCCACTTGAGAATTCCAATGGAGAAAGAAAGGTTTCAAATCAAATCAAATCAAATTTTATTGGCCACATGCGCCGAATACAACAGGTGCAGACATTACAGTGAAAGGCTTACTTACAGCCCTTAACCAACAGTGAATTTATTTTTATCAAAAAAGTAAAAATAAAACAACAACAAAAAAAGTGTTGAGAAAAAAATTTAATAACAGTAGGGAGGCTATATATACAGGGGGGTACCGGTGCAGAGTCAATGTGCGGGGGCACCTGCTAGTTGAGGTAGTTTAAGTAATATGTACATGTGGGTAGAGTTAAAGTGACTATGCATAAATAATTAACAGAGTAGCAGCAGCGTAAAAAGATGGGGTGGGGGGGGGGCAGTGCAAATAGTCCGGGTAGCCATGATTAGCTGTTCAGGAGTCTTATGGCTTGGGAGTAGAAGCTGTTGAGAAGTCTTTTGGACCTAGACTTGGCGCTCCGGTACCGCTTGCCGTGCGGTAGCAGAGAGAACAGTCTATGACTAGGGTGGCTGGAGTCTTTGACAGTTTTGAGGGCCTTCCTCTGACACCGCCTGGTATAGAGGTCCTGGATGGCAGGAAGCTTGGCCCCAGTGATGTACTGGGCCGTACGCACTACCCTCTGTAGTGCCTTCAATCAATCAATCAATTTTATTTTATATAGCCCTTCTTACATCAGCTAATATCTCGAAGTGCTGTACAGAAACCCAGCCTAAAACCCCAAACAGCTAGTAATGCAGGTGTAGAAGCACGGTGGCTAGGAAAAACTCCCTAGAAAGGCAAAACCTAGGAAGAAACCTAGAGAGGAACCAGGCTATGAGGGGTGGCCAGTCCTCTTCTGGCTGTGCCGGGTGGAGATTATAACAGAACCATGCCAAGATGTTCAAAAATGTTCATAAGTGACAAGCATGGTCAAATAATAATCAGGAATAAATCTCAGTTGGCTTTTCATAGCCGATCATTAGAGTTTAAAACAGCAGGTCTGGGACAGGTAGGGGTTCCATAACCGCAGGCAGAACAGTTTAAACTGGAATAGCAGCAAGGCCAGGCGGACTGGGGACAGCAAGGAGTCACCACGGCCGGTAGTCCCGACGTATGGTCCTAGGGCTCAGGTCTCTCAGTTGGCTTTTCATAGCCGATCATTTAGAGTTGAAAACAGCAGGTCTGGGACAGGTAGGGGTTTCGTAGCCGCAGGCAGAACAGTTGAAACTGGAATAGCAGCAAGGCCAGGCGGACTGGGGACAGCAAGGTGTCATCATGCCCGGTAGTCCTGACGTATGGTCCTAGGGCTCAGGTTCTCAGAGAGAAAGAGAGAACGAGAGAATTAGAGAGAGCATACTTAAATTCACACAGGACACTGGATAAGACAGGAGAAGTACTCCAGGTATAACCAACTAACCCCAGCCCCCCGACACATAAACTACTGCAGCATAAATACTGGAGGCTGAGACAGGAGCGGTCCGGAGACACTGTGGCCCCATCCGAAGAAACCCCGGACAGGGCCAAACAGGAAGGATATAACCCCACCCACTCCGCGCAAAGCACAGCCCCCGCACCACTAGAGGGATATCCCCAACCACCAACTTACAATCCTGAGACAAGGCCGAGTATAGCCCACAGAGGTCTCCACCACAGCACAAACCAAGGGGGGGCGCCAACCCAGACAGGAAGATCACGTCAGTAACTCAACCCACTCAAGTGACGCACCCCTCCCAGGGACGGCATGAAAGAGCACCAGCAAGCCAGTGACTCAGCCCCTGCAACAGGGTTAGAGGCAGAGAACCCCAGTGGAGAGGGGAACCGGCCCGGCAGAGACAGCAAGGGCTGTTCGTTGCTCCAGCCTTTCCGTTCACCTTCACACTCCTGGGCCAGACTACACTCAATCATATGACCTACTGAAGAGATAAGTCTTCAGTAAAGACTTAAAGGTTGAGACCGAGTCTGCGTCTCTCACATGGGTAGGCAGACTGTTCCATAAAAATGGAGATCTATAGGAGAAAGCCCTGCCTCCCGCTGTTTGCTTAGAAATTCTAGGGACAATTAGGAGGCCTGCGTCTTGTGACCGTAGCGTACGTATTGGTATGTACGGCAGGACCAACTCGGAAAGATAGGTAGGAGCAAGCCCATGTAACGCTTTATAGGTTAACAGTAAAACCTTGAAATCAGCCCTTGCCTTAACAGGAAGCCAGTGTAGGGAAGCTAGCACTGGAGTAATATGATCAAATTTCTTGGTTCTAGTCAGGATTCTAGCAGCCGTATTTAGCACTAACTGAAGTTTATTTAGTGCTTTATCCGGGATAGCCGGAAAATAGAGCATTGCAGTAGTCTAATCTAGAAGTAACAAATGCATGGATTAATTTTTCTGCATCATTTTTGGACAGAAAATTTCTGATTTTTGCAATGTTACGTAGATGGAAAAAAGCTGTCCTTGAAACAGTCTTGATATGTTCGTCAAAAGAGAGATCAGGGTCAAGAGTAACGCCTAGGTCCTTCACAGTTTTATTTGAGACGACTTTACAACCATCAAGATGAATTGTCAGATTTAACAGAAGATCTCTTTGTTTCTTGGGACCTAGAACAAGCATCTCTGTTTTGTCCGAGTTTAAAAGTAAAAAGTTTTCAGCCATCCACTTCCTTATGTCTGAAACACAGGCTTCTAGCGAGGGCAATTTTGGGGCTTCACCATGCTTCATTGAAATGTACAGCTGTGTGTCATCCGCATAGATTGTGGACTACAGGAAAAAAAAGAGGACTGAGCACGCCTCCATTCTCATCGACGGGCTGTAGTGGAACAGGTTGAAAGATTCAAGTTCCTTGGTGTCCACATCACCAACGAACTATCATGGTCCAAACACACCAAGACAGTCGTGAAGAGGGCACGACAAAGCCTATTCCCCGTCAGGAGACTGAAAAGATTTGGCATGGGTCCTCAGATCCTCAAAAAATTCTACAGCTGCACCATCGAGAGCATCCTGACTGGTTGCATCACCGCCTGGTATGGCAACTGCTTGGCCTCTGACCGCGGTCAGAGGCCAAGCAGTTGCCATACCAGGCGGTGATGCAACCAGTCAGGATGCTCTCGATGGTGCAGCTGTAGAATTTTTTGAGGATCTGAGGACCCATGCCAAATCTTTTCAGTCTCCTGACGGGGAATAGGCTTTGTCGTGCCCTCTTCACGACTGTCTTGGTGTGTTTGGACCATGATAGTTCGTTGGTGATGTGGACACCAAGGAACTTGAATCTTTCAACCTGTTCCACTACAGCCCGTCGATGAGAATGGAGGCGTGCTCAGTCCTCTTTTTTTTCCTGTAGTCCACAATCATCTCCTTTGTCTTGGTCACTTTGAAGGAGAGGTTGTTATCCTGGCACCACACAGCCAGATCTCTGACCTCCTCCCTATAGGCTGTCTCATCGTTGTTGGTGATCAGGCCTACCACTGTTGTGTCGTCGGCAAACTTAATGATGGTGTTGGAGTCGTGCCTGGCCATGCAGTCATGGGTGAACAGGGAGTACAGGAGGGGACTGAGCACGCACCCCTGAGGGGCCCCCGTGTTGAGGATCAGTGTGGCAGATGTGATGTTACCTACCCTTACCACCTGGGGGCGGCCCGTCAGGAAGTCCAGGATCCAGTTGCAGAGGGAGGTGTTTAGTCCCAGGATCCTTAGCTTAGTGATGAGCTTTGAGGGCACTATGGTGTTGAATGCTGAGCTGCAGTCAATGAATAGCATTCTCACGTAGGTGTTCCTCTTGTCCAGGTGGGAAAGGGCAGTGTGGAGTGCAATAGAGATTGCATCATCTGTGGATCTGTTGGGGCGGTATGCAAATTGAAGTGGGTGTAGGGTTTCTGGGATAATGCTGTTGATGTGAGCCATGACCAGCTTTTCAAAGCACTTCATGGCTACAGACGTCAGTGCTACGGGTCGGTAGTCATTTAGGCAGGTTATCTTAGAGTCCTTGGGCACGGGGACTATGGTGGTCTGCTTGAAACATGTTGGTATTACAGACTCAGTCAGGGACATGTTGAAAATGTCAGTGAAGACACTAGCCAGTTGGTCAGCACATGCTTGGAGTACACGTCCTGGTAATCCGTCTGGCCCTGCGGCCTTGTGAATGTTGACCTGCTTAAAAGTCTTACTCACATCGGCTACGGAGAGCGTGATCACATAGTCATCCGGAACAGCTGGTGCTCTCATACATGCTTCAGTGTAGCTTGCCTCGAAGCGAGCATAGAAGTGGTTTAGCTCGTCTGGAAGTCTTGTGTCACTGGGCAGCTCGCAGCTGTGCTTCCCTTTGTAGTCTGTAATAGTTTTCAAGCCCTGCCACATCCGACGAGCGTCAGAGCCAGTGTAGTACGATTCAATCTTAGTCCTGTATTGACTCTTTGCCTGTTTGATGGTTCGTCGGAGGGCATAGCGGGATTTCTTATAAGCGTCCGGGTTAGAGTCCCACTCCTTGAAAGCGGCAGCTCTACCCTTTAGCTCAGTGCGGATGTTTCCTGTAATCCATGGCTTCTGGTTGGGGTATGTACGTACGGTCACTCTGGGGATGACATCATCGATGCACTTATTGATGAAGCCAGTGACTGATGTGGTGTATTCCTCAATGCTATCTGAAGAATCCCGGAACATGTTCCAGTCTGTGCTAGCAAAACAGTCCTGTAGCTTAGCATCTGCGTCATCTGACCACTTTTTTATTAACCGAGTCACTGGTGCTTCCTGCTTTAGTTTTTGCTTTTAGCAGGAATCAGGAGGATAGAGTTATGGTCAGATTTGCCAAATGGAGGGTGAGGGAGAGCTTTATATGCGTCTCTGTGTGTGGAGTAAAGATGGTCTAGAGTTTTTTTTCCTCTGGTTGCACATTTAACATGCTGGTAGAAATTAGGTAGAACGGATTTAAGTTTCCCTGCATTAAAGTTCCCGGCCACTAGGAGCACTGCATCTGGATGAGCGTTTTCCTGTTGACTTATGGCCTTATACAGCTCATTCAGTGCAATCTTAGTGCCTGCATCGGTTTGTGGTGATAAATAGACAGCCACGAAAAATATAGATGAAAACTCTCTTGGTAAATAGTGTTGTCTACATCTTATCATAAGATACTCTACCTCAGGTGAGCAAAACCTCGAGACTTCCTTAGTATTTGATTTTGTGCACCAGCTGTTGTTTATAAATATACACAGACAGCCACCCATTGTCTTCTACACAGACCGCCACCCGGCCGTTCTATCCTGCCGATGTAGTGTATACCCCGCTAGCTGTATGTTATCCATGTCGTCGTTCAGCCACGACTCGTGAAACATAAGATATTACAGTTTTTAATGTCCCGTTGGTAGGATAACCGTAATCTTAGGTCATCCAATTTGTTCTCCAATGTTTGAAGATTGGCTAATAGGATTGATGGGAGCGGCAGTTTACTCGCTCGCCGTCGGATCCTTACAAGGCACCCCGACCTACGTCCACGATATCTCAGTCTCTTCCTCATGCGAATGACGGGGATTTGGGCCTTGTCGGGTGTCTGTAGGATATCCTTCGCGGCCGCCTCGTTGAAGAAAAAATCTTCGTCCAATACGAGGTGAGTAATCGCTGTCCTGATATCCAGAAGCTCTTTTTGGTTATAAGAGACGATGGCAGAAACATTATGTACAAAATAAATTACAAATAACGCGGAAAAACACACATAATAGTACAATTGGTTAGAGGGCTGTAAAACGGCAGCCATCTTCTCCGGCGCCGTTTCAGCATATGCTTTATTGATGAGCACTTTAGGAGATGATTTGACTGCCCTGTCTTTGTGTTTTCTTCCTCACATGTGGTGCTTCTCTTCTCCTCATGCATTTGTTAGACTTGGAAGCAGTCAATCTTTTAGGTAAAGAACTTGGCTGCTTGTAAGGTATTCCTACAAAAATAATTTGGCTGCAGGTAAGGTATCCCTACAGAAAGAACTTGGCTGCAGGTAAGGTATTCCTACAGGAAAAACTTTGCTCACTTTCATTCAAATATGATATTACCTCCTCAAATAATAAGCCTGTTTACACACCCTGCTTGCGCAGACTACATTTAAGTCATTTAGCAGAAGCTCTTATCCAGAGCAACTAGGGTTAAGTGCCTTGGTCAAGAGCACATCGAGAGATTTTTAACCTAGTCAGCTCGGGGATTTAAACCAGCGACCTTTCGGTTACGGGCCCAACGACCTTAACTGCTAGGCTATCTGCCGCCCTAGGGCTGTTTCCCAAATGTCACCCTTTTCCCTATATAGTATAGACCAGAGCCCTAGTCAAAAGTAGCACACTATATAGGAAATAAGATGCCATTTGGGATGCAACCTAGATGGATCTGGTCTGGTGTCAACATGTTGATTACTTTGAGAGATTAATTATTCTGCCCTAATTACATGAAGCCGTATGAAGAACCCTGCTTCTATATTTAGCACATTGTTGAGGTAAAGATTAACAATGGGCCATTCAAACAGGCACCTCTGTATAACACTACAATACATTTCTCTAATTGGAAATAAAAACAAAGTAACATAATTAACAATGGATGTAGTTAGTTTGAAATCCTTTTTCTGGAGTGAGAGGATATTTTGGCATCCCATTCCAGGTGCTTGAAATGTGCCATAGAGTGATAAGCACTAAAGCTCTTTCATGTGAGCACACACAGGTGTTCTAAACTTTTGTTCTCACTGTTCTGAGGTGATTCTAACGGAACACTGACAAATTCCAGAAAGGTCTGCAAACAAGCGTTATGCAGGCAGAGAGAATGATCCCTGGCTTGCCTCATTATTATCTAAATTCCTCAGAAACACCCAGCATTTCAGCCATAACAGAAGAGAGAAAGAGAAAGAGAAGAAGAAGAGAGTACCTCAGAGAGAAAGAGAAAGTGAAAGAACGAGAGAGAGGGGGGGAAGTGGTCGGTAAAGAGGAAGAGAGAGAAAGCGAAAGAATAAGAGAGAGAAAGGGAGAGAGAGAGAAAGAAGCAGTCAGTAAAAAGAAAGAGAGAGAGAGAAGCGGTCAGTAAAGAGAGAGAGATAGTACCTCTCTCAGTAATGCATGTACACATTCCTTTCATTACCTGCCAGGGCCGCTCAGGCCACATAAACATTGACAGCAGGTAATGAGGTGCTGATGGAGGGACCTGACCAAACAGTGAAGTGATTGCTGTGACAGCCAGGCTAATACCTGGGATGACACCTCAGGATGGTGGCCAGGGTACAGCTCATGTAAACACTTACAGAATTCAGATTTTAAAAAATCTCTCTCTCTCTCTCTCTCTCTCTCTCTCTCTCTCTCTCAATCTCTCTCTCTCTCTCTCTCTCTCTCTCTCTCTCTCTCTCTCTCTCTCTCTCTCTCTCTCTCTCTCTCTCTCTCTCTCTCTCTCTCTCTCTCTCTCTCTCTCTCTCTCTCTCTCTCTCTCTCTCTCTCTCTCTCTCTCTCTCTCTCTCTCTCTCTCTCTCTCTCTCTCTCTCTTTCTTTCTCTCTCTCAACATAGAGCTGCAGTCAGTTTTAGAATGTAATAAGTAATAAGCTGGCACTAAATATTTCAAAAAATAAAAGCATTGTATTTGGGACAAACCATTCACTAAACCTCAACTAAATCTATTAGTTAATTATGTGGAAATTGAGCATGTTAAGGAGACCAAATTGCTTGGTGTAACCCTTGATTGTAAACTGTCATGGTCAAAATATATTGATGCAATGGTAGCTAAAATGAGGAGAGGTCTGTTCGTAAGAAAGCGCTGCTCTGCTTTTTTGACATTGCTATCAACAAAACAAGTAATACAGGCCCTAGTTTTGTCACACCTGGACTACTGCCCAGTCACATGGTCAAGTGCCACAAAGAGGGACATAGGCAAATGTTGGCCCAGAACAGAGCAGCAAGGCTGGCCCTTAAATGTACATAGAGAGATAACATCAACGGCATGCATGTTCATCTCTCCTGGCTCAAAGTAGAGGAGAGATTGACTGCATAGCTACTTGATTTGTGAGAGGTATTGCCATGTTGAAAGGACACAACTGTCCGCTCAAAAGACTAGCACACAGCTCAGACACCCCATGCATACCCCACAAGACATGCCACCAGGGGTCTCTTCACAGTCCCCAAGTCCAGAACAGACTCTGGTAAACGAACAGTACTACACAGAGCCATGACTACACTGAACTCTATTCCACATTAAATAACTCATGCAAGCAGTAAAATCAGATTTAACAAACAGATAAAACTACACCTTATGGAACAACCCGGACTGTGAAGACACACACACACACACACAAACACACACACACACACACACATACAGGCACACATACACGCATACGCACACACACACAAGCACACACACTCTACACACACGTACATTGTAACATTGTTGTATGGTGGTATTATACATTTTGTGTTGTAGATATGTAGTGGTGTGATGATGTTATATGATGTACTGTTTTATTTTTTATTTTTTTGTGTGATGTGCCTTAATGTGTTTGGACCCCAAGAAGAGTAGCTGCTGCCTTGGGGATCCCTAATAAATACAAAATACAATACTCCCTATTATCACAGCAATGATTTCAGTGTGACTGAGAGAAAAATAGCATAATGTGTTCATGAGATTTCAAAGTCACCTTCATTGATTTCCCACAATGCTTTCAGGCAGCAGACATGCTAAGATGATGATTAGGTTGTTAACATTGTAAAGTGTTCTTTAGATATTTTTTTATGTGGTCAGAAATCTCATGAACACACGTTACAAATGTATATTGTTTTCTTCCTGAAAAAGCATGAAGAAGGCTAAGACACATTTGGCCCCCAGTGGTGTAG
Source organism: Coregonus clupeaformis (assembly GCF_020615455.1). Lineage (NCBI taxonomy): Eukaryota > Metazoa > Chordata > Actinopteri > Salmoniformes > Salmonidae > Coregonus > Coregonus clupeaformis. The sequence goes on along the minus strand of NC_059231.1, from coordinate 15,840,903 downwards.
TGGTAGCCAGAGAAGCAAGCAAGGATAGTAAGTAAATATTGCAGTCTAATGGCATATTAAGTTACCAGAGAGCTATTCCCACTTTGCTATTTTCACTGACTAAATAAAACTGTTTTCAACGCAGCTAAATTGCGTTATACAGGGAATAAACATGGCCTAACTGTACATAGAGGTAATAGAAAGCATGTGATGCATGCTCTATTTTCAGATGCTTTAAATATGCAAACTGAATGTGTAAAACAGTTTTAACTACAATCTGTTTCAAAATAAGTATTTCAATGTGGCTTTCAATGAGAAAAACAATGACAAAGAATAACAGAAAAACAAAATACTTCAAATAACCCATTATTTGGTGCCAAATAAGACAAATCCAACTCTAGCTGCAAACTCATGTTTCCTACTTCTGCTCCCCTGGCTTCCACGTCTCTCCTAGCACAGTGGAGATACGTTTCTTAGTTGCTTAACCCAAATGAAGTTTACCCATAGGAAGACAAAAACATCTCTTCCCTGCTAGCACATAATGTTCTGAGAACCATATGTTTTTTAGAGCTTGGTGAAAGCGTGGTTGTCCTATGGTCATTTTGCATACAAATCTTTTCCACAACTTTCTGGGAATGGTGCAGGATAGTTGCTTCACAGTTCTCAGCACATTTAAGAAAATAAAAAATACACACACATATATATATATATATATATATATATTCTTGGTATTTCATTATTTTAACAGTTCAAACATGGTTACATTTAATTAACATTTTGTTAATGTTCTAGGAACGTTCTCCAACTGGTTTGACATTGGGAATGTTCTAAAATAGTTCAGACAACGTTAAGAAACAATGTTCTTCTGTGTGAATTTCAGTACTTCAGCAAAACGTTTCCTACAGGGTTCCTCTTGGTTCTATTTAAAGCAATGTTTTCAAATTGTTCAGAGAATGTTAATGATAACATATTCGCTTAGGACCTCACTTGGTGAAGTCCATTGCACGAAAAATGTCTGAAAGCAAAAACCATGTCTCTGTCAATAAATCTTCTTCTGAATTTCCGGCAGATTAGACACTTTTTGGCATACTGCTGCATTTCTTAGTTCGGAATGTGCATTCCACATTGTGTCAAAACAAAACAAAAATAAAGGTAAACGGGGAATGGTAAAAACTTAAATCGCACCACCATCTAGCCCTGCACCTATACACTATCCCCAAAAACCCACCACCCCATCCCACTCCTTGGCCCTAAATGGTCCTACACCAGGCCGTCGGCCTGGGATGATGGAACCCTTTCTCTCAAAACGTCCTGTAGATGTTCTGCACTAAAATCTCTCACACCCAAATATTTTTCTGCTGCTGCAACTACCACATCTATATTTTGTGATTTCTGTTGATCACCATGGCTATAAACGCAATATATCCAACCTTACTAAAGCTCTCTGGCTCCCTTCTACACACTGCTGCAACATGTCAAAATCCTTGGCACCTGAAGCACCAAAGCAGGTTCGGAACATAGGCCCTCACAGAATAGCAAATGTAACCTAACCTGACCTTATCAGGAAAAAACTCTGTGTCAAAGCTCAACAAGACAGACAGGGTATTCTCAGTCTCACAATTGCCACGGGGTCTACGTCTCACCAAACGGCGGGCGTCACAAACAATAGGAATATTCCTTTTCATTTGATCCAACTCTACACTCAACACTACCCCCTGATCACCCCTTTTAGCAGCGCCTTGCTCCAGAGAGCAAAGCACACCACCGGTTGAGCCTCAAGCCATGTTACTCGAAGCACCCACTTCCTCTGGGAGGAGGATACACAAAGAAATCTAAACAATTCTCGAAACTTTCACAGATGTAACCATTTCTAGTTTGTCCTTTACCCAGCCCCAAACAATGTATAGATCGGCCAAAAAGCAGGAATCCACTCTTTCCAAATATCTCACTCCTACCAGTCCAAAATCATGTTAGGTTGGATTCTCAGTGCAAACACTAGAAGTCTCCACTACATCTGTTGCCGCAGGTAGGCCCATTTCATCCTGGACTGGCTCAACCTCAGAGCACTCACCACTGCCGTCTGACTCCATTTTGAGATCATCAAGGTTCTCAAGAGAGCATGAAGACCTATAAGTCATATTACTTGGTTTGAAATCAGGAGACGTAGGTATGTACACCTCGAATGAAGATGTAAACTCATGAGATGAATCTCTGATCTTAAGAGCGCCATTCTTATACTTTCGCGTCATCGCACCTTTCTTCTTCTTCTTCTTCTTCTGAGGTTTAACGGTGATTAGCATCCAATATGTTGCATTACCGCCCCCAACTGAACTATATTATAGATCCATTACACTTTGTGATAGAAAATGGGAAAGGGGAAACTGGAAATGAATAAATAAATAAAATAGAAATATATTTTAATTACCCTACCATCTAATCCTATACTCATTAAAACCCATCACCTTATTCCACTACTTTAACCCTATCTGATCCTACCCCAGGCCAACAGCCTGAGAGGACGGGACACTACCACTCAACACACGCTGTAACTCTTCTGAAGTCAAATCTCGTACACCCAAGTACTTCTCTGCAGCTGCCACCACAACATCTATTTTCTGTCATTTACATTCCATTTCTGCTGTACAGTTGACAACCATAGCTATGAACGCTAAGAAGCCAACCTTACTGAAGAATATATCACTCATTGGCCTATCCCTCTGTGCTGGCACAGATCTACCATTCACAGGGATCCTCTCAGAATCCCTCACCGTTGACCCATCCTCCTCTACTTCCTTCACTGCCTCAGCATACGACACCTTCTGCACTACTCTGACTCTAGCCACCTCAACCTGCCTTTCTGACTCAAAACTCAAAAGGACTGACAGTGACATCTCTGTTTCACCACACTAACCATCGGGTCTGCGTCACACCAAACGGCGAGCGTCATAAACAGGAATCTTTAACTTCAATTGCTCCACCTCCACACTTAACGCACCCCATAAATCACTCCATTCAATGGTGCCCTGTTCTTAAGCACAAAGCAAGCAACATCTCTTGACCCAAGTTGCGTGATATGGAGCGCCCACTCCCTATGATCGGAACAAACACAAACAATTATCAGAAGTCCACTACAGGTTACCTTCACTGATTCAACTGCACCCAACTCCTTTCGCACCCACCCTGAAACCACAAATGGATCCGCCAAAAGGCAAGGATCAACTTTCTCCAAAAATGTCACTACTACTACTGGACCAGAGTCTTCTTTATTATGTCCATCGATGCCATGCTCAGGCTCCGAGCTCTTCACCACACCTTCCACCTCATTTAACTCGCCCTCATTCACTTCCATTTCACCTCCAGAACTCGGTCTGGCACACGGCTCACTCTGTTTGCACTTGACACCAATATTCTTTGACACCCCATTTCCACTTTTATCGCCATCTTCCTCAAATTCAAATCCAACCTCTGCTTTCCTCATTTTCTTCAACCTCTTTTTTCCCTCCATTCCTCCTCAGAAATTGACCTTTCTGTGTCCCTGTCTCAATATTCGTCTTCTCCCAACTTTGCTTACGGCCCGGTGGCATCCCGGCATAACTCCATCTCAAAACACTCCCCCCCGTCTGTCTTTCTCCCGGCAGCATTAGATCGGCGGAAACCTCTAAAATCTTGTAATGTTCTCGACATCGGCCTCGCACCTTCCTCCTTGTACTCTATCTTGCTCATTTCTCTGTCACAAACAAATACAGTCATGTGTGGTAACTCTACAATTTACTCGAAAGGCAAGGCACTTGAATAAGGCTTTACACTAAGCAGTGTGTTAATTTAACACTGTTATGATGTCTATATGGGTCCACAGACTCAACATTTTTCAGTGTTGATTCAACACTCAGTGTTCATTTAGTTTGTTTTTAACACTGGAGAATTTGCTGTGCAGTTATACAATCGACCATTATACTGTAGATTGTCTCTCTAAGCATTCAGAGCTGGATTGTGTATAGCCTTACCCATTCACCGTGGGAGACAGAATGCCTTACCATTGGTAAGGTTGTTGTCTGCGATAGTGCTCCTACAACAAGGTCACTCCTGAGTTCTTACATTGTGTCTTTTAATTAAAGTCATCACCATCACACATTATTTTTTTTATTTTTTTTATAAGATCCTGACATTCTTTATTTTATTTCGATGGAACATGCAAGGATGTGATTATACTCTAGCCTTGTGTGAACCTTGCCTTGTGTGGACATTTAGTTTTTCTCTCATTTTCAAAATTGTATAGTGACAGCAAGGATGCCCACATAGCTTTTGGGCTGTGTATTTTCTTCTGAGTGCTCTTTTAAAGAATGTCAGTTTAAAATAAATAGTTATTCAATTTTCTTAACATTGGAGTGTCATTTGACTTCCAGTATTTAAGCAATAGCTTCTTCAATGTAAGTGACGAAAATAATATTGTCCAACCCATTGGGTATCTTACCGCACCCCCATATGCCATGTCTTGAAATATGCAGATAAAGGGATTAAAAAGTAAATGTACATTTAAAACTTCTCACAGCCAGCTTTCTTACTCTGCCCATACGTTTTGGACTGTATAGCACTCCCAGAAGGCATGATTTATTGAGTCATTGTTAGTTTTACACTTAAGACATGACTCTGCCGTTGTGCTGTAAAATTTGTGAATTTTGTCTCTTGTATAATAAATAATAAAATGCTTTAGTATTAAATATTGAAAAAATCTGCCTACAGATAGAAACAACATAAAACAATTTGAAGTAATATCGGGGTAGAGTCTTAAAAGTATAAGAAACAATATTGGGTGTGGATACGGTGGGAACATGTGGGTCTGAGAAAGTGTGATGTCATTAATGTTTGTGGAAATGTAAAAACAAAAATATAAAAAAAAAATCTATATTACATAATAAGTTATTGTGTCGTCTATCATTGATGGAGAGGGGTGTCTGAGCAATAGCACGTGTGTGCACATCTGTGTGTGCATGTGTGCGTGTGTGTGTGTGCATGCGTGCGTCCATGCGTATGTGTTTTTCGTTATTATGAGTGTGTGTATGCTTGTGTGTGTGTCTTTATGTGAGAGCTATCAGGAAGAACGTCACTGGTCAATTCCCAGCCAATAGCACACACTTCAAATGAAATTATCAGACATGACCGCTAATAGGGTTGAATATTTTCCCGGTATTTTACCAATGTTCCATCCCGATAATAAATCACTTTTCTCCCAGGTAACCCAGTATTTCCTGCCAAAACCGGAAGTATCATTCTAAAGAATATAAAGCATATAAATATATGTCTGGACTTCATTAGAGCTTTGATCTGCATGAACATTCAAGCCTGATGTTACCTGAGCCTGATGAGCCATACATTAAAATACATTTTATGAGCAAGCCCAAGCCCAAAAAAGCCCAAATGATTGTGCCTTTATCCAATACATAGCCTATACCGCACATTACACACGGCAGAAAAACATAAAAGCCCATAGATGTAGCTACATCATTAGCCGTTTTTGTAATTATATCAGTAACTTACTGTATTAATTAACAGTATGATACTGTATAAACGGAATACGTTAGAATGCACAGTAAAATACGGTATATTTGTTTTTCAGCGCACAGTAGAAAATTTCTGTAATTTCAACAGTAAAACACTGTAGAATGGACAGCAAAAACACAGTAAATGTGTTTTACAGTATTAATTATGGTGCATTGTGGGAAAATGTTACACAGCAAATTCCCAAAGAAGAAATATTAGAAACTGTTAAAACATTCGCATGGAGAAAAGCACCAGGAATGGATGGCTTTCCCATAGAATTCTATTGAACATTTTGGGACAAAGCAGCCCACCTATTTACACAAATGACAACACACATGTCACTCAATTGAGTACTTCCTAGTTCCATGTATCAAACAGTTATTTCAGTTATATTAAAACCAGGAAAATCTGGAGAGTCCCCTGCTGATTATAGACCCATAAGTTTAATAAAATTAATGTGACAATAAAATAATAAAGCTTATAAGCAATATAATGGCAAAAGTCTTTCCAGACTTCATACATATCAATCAAACTGGGTTTATTAAAAATAGACACTTACAAACAAAGATATACATTTAGCAATAATGGCTGTTGATGCCAAAAAGGCTTTCAACGGTCTTGAATGGCCTTTTCCAGATAACCTACAATAGGCCAACTCATATTCTGTTCTTCTGAAATACATTTTCTTGATATCATAATGTTTATTTAGACTTGCCTAAAATAAAGAATGGATTTATTGCGATGGTGTATATTAAATAGATTTATTTTACTTTTTTAAATGTAGATGTTCCAAAGACACGCATCAGCAGCTTGTACACGGCTTGTATGCGTGGAGGACTGGAGATGCTAAATGTGTTTATGTTAATTAACAGTTGATGAGACCGGCAGTCTTTTGCGAGACAATAACCGGCTGACAAAATTGAATGACCGCCACAGCCCTAGTAGTGACTCCACAATAATAACCTAAATGACAGAGTAAAAAGAAGAATACAAATATACAGAATAAAAATATTCAAAAACATCAATATATATGCAACAAGGCAGTAAAGTAATACTGCAAAAAAAGGCAAAGGAATACAATTTTTTGCCTAAATGCAAAGCCTTATGTTTGGGGCAAATCCAACACAACACATTACTGAGTAACTGCCTCCTTATTGCCAAGCATGGTGGTGGCTGCATCATGGTATAGGTATGCTTGACATCTGCAAAGACTGGGGAGTTTTCCAGGATAAAAAAAATTATGGGAAAACCTGCTTCAGTCTCCTTTACACCAGACACTGGGAGAGGAATTTGCCTTTCAGAAGGACAATAACCTACAACACAAAGCCAAATCTACATTGGAGTTGTTTACCAAGAAGCAAGTGAATGTTCCTGAGTGGCCAAGTTACATTTTTGAAAATCTATGGCAAGACTTGACAATTGCTGTCTAGTCATGATCCCCATCACCGTGACAGGGCTTGAAGAATTTTGAAAATAATAATGGGCAAATATTGCAAAATACAGGTGTGCAAAGCTCTTATGAGACTTACCCAAGAAGACTCACAGCTGTAATCAATGCCAAAGGGTTTTCTAACATGTATTGACTCAGGTTGATGAATACTTATCTTATCAAGGTATATTAGTGTTTTATCTTTCATTCATCTTTAAAAAATATATATTATAATTTTTCTTTGACTTTGACATTACAGAGTATTTTGTGTAGGTCGTTAAAAAAAAGGCTAGTCAATCCATTTTAAACTCACATTGTAACACAATTAAAAGTGAAGAAATTCAAGGCAGGTGTAGACTTTCTATAGGCACTGTATGCGGGAATAATTTCTAACAGCCCAAGTCCCTGTTGAACATAATTCTATGGTCAATAGCAAATAAATCAGAAGATATGTTTTTGTCCCCCTAGGGGTAAACTTCATTGGGATACACAACTCAGAAACTTATCTCAACTGTGCTAGGTTAGAAGCAGGGGGAGCAGAAGTAGGAAACAAGAGTTTGCAGCTAGAGTTGGATTTGTCTTATTTGGCACCAAACAGTGTTCTTTTGTTTTTCTGTCATTCTTTGAAACAGATGGTAGTTAAAACGTTCTTACACGTTCAGTTTGCATATATAAAGTATCTGAAAACAGAGCATGCAACACATGCTTTCTATTCCCTGTATGTACAGTTAAGCCATGTTTATTGCCTGTATAATGCAATTTAGCTGCGTTAAAAACAGTTGTATTTGGTCAGGGAAAATAGCAATGGGAATAGCTCTGGTAACATAATATGCCATTAGACTTCAAATCCTTACTGTCCTTGCTTACTTCTCTGGCTACCACTACACCACTGCACTGTTAAAATAGAAAGACTCCAAACACCATGATTGTGTAATGAAACCATGAGAATTAGTGCATCTAACCTGGTGTTTGGAGAGTGGTGTTTGGAGAGTGTTTGAACCAAATGTAAGTGTTATGATACACAGAAAGTGTTTTAAAACAGAATATAAGTACTCCGGAACACCCAAAGTGGTTCTTCAGTCAGAATATTGATGTTTTTAAGAGTGTTGTGAAAACACTTTTGGGGATTTTCAGTGCATGTCAAAGGCAGCATCAAAACACACATAATATTATTTTGCAGACTGTGTCTCTCATACAATCAAATTGTTAAGATATGTACAGTTGAAGTCGGAAGTTTACATACACCTTAGCCAAATACATTTAAACTCAGTTTTTCACAATTCCTGACATTTAATCCTAGTAAAAAGTCCCTGTCTTAGGTCAGTTAGAATCACAACTTTATTTTAAGAAAGTGAAATGTCAGAATAATAGTAGAGCGAATGATTTATTTCAGCTTTTATTTCTTTCATCACATTCCCAGTGGGTTAGAAGTTTACATACACTCAATTAGTATTTGGTAGCATTGCCTTTAAATTGTTTAACTTGGGTCAAACGTTTCGGGTAGCCTTCCACAAGCTTCCCACAATAAGTTGGATACATTTTGGCCCATTCCTCCTGACAGTGCTGGTGTAATTGAGTCAGGTTTGTAGGCCTCCTTGCTCTCACACACTTTTTCAGTTCTGCCCACACATTTTCTATAGGATTGAGGTCAGGGCTTTGTGATGGCCACTCCAATACCTTGACTTTGTTGTCCTTAAGCCATTTTGCCACAACTTTGGAAGTATGCTTGGGGTCATTGTCCATTTGGAAGACCCATTTGCAACCAAGCTTTAACTTCCTGACTGATGTCTAGAGATATTGCTTCAATATATCCACATAATTTTCCTTCCTCATGATGCCATCTATTTTGTGAAGTGCACCAGTCCCTCCTGCAGCAAAGCAGCCCCACAGCATGATGCTGCCACCCCCGTGCTTCACGGTTGGGATGGTGGTCTTCGGCTTGCAAGCACCCCCTTTTTCCTCCAAACATAACGATGGTCATTATGGCCAAACAGTTCTATTTTTGTTTCATCAGACCAGAGGACATTTCTACAAAAAGTGCGATCTTTATCCCCATGTGCAGTTGCAAACCATAGTCTGACTTTTTTATGGCTGTTTTGGAGCAGTGGCTTCTTCCTTGCTGAGCGGCCTTTCAGGTTATGTCGATATACGACTCGTTTTACTGTGGATATAGATACTTTTGTACCTGTTTCCTCCAGCATCTTCACAAGGCCCTTTTCTGTTGTTGTGGGAATGATTTGCACTTTTTGTACCAAAGTACGTTCATCTCTAGGAGACAGAACGTGTCTCCTTCCTGAGCGGTATGATGGCTGCGTGGTCCCATGGTATTTATACTTGCGTACTATTGTTTGTACAGATGAATGTGGTACCTTCAGGCTTTTGGAAATTGCTCCCAATGATGAACCAGACTTGTGGAGGTCTACAATTTTTTTCTGAGGTCTTGGCTGATTTCTTTTGATTTTCCCATAAGGTCGAGCAAAGAGGCATTGAGTTTGAAGGTAGGCCTTGAAATACATCCACAGGTACACCTCCAATTGACTCAAATTATGTCAATTAGCCTATCAAAAGCTTCTAAAGCCATGACATCATTTTCTGGAACTTTACAAGCTGTTTAAAGGCACAGTCAACTTAGTGTATGTAAACTTCTGACCCACTGGAATTGAGATAAAGTGAATTATAAGTTAAATAATCTGTCTGTAAACAATTGTTGGAAAAATTACTTGTGTCATGCACAAAGTAGATGTCTTAACCGACTTGCCAAAACTATAGTTTGTTAACAAGAAATTTGTGGAGTGGTTGAAAAACAAGTTTTAATGACTCCAACCTAAGTGTATGTAAACTTCCGACTTCAACTGTAAGTTGTTTATAGCCTAAATATTGATTGATGATAATTATTTTAGACAGATAAGAAACAGCTTTATTTAGACAGATTAGAAACAGGAGGAGACAGAGAAGGAGTGCATGTGGGACAGGCGTAAGCGGGAATTGGACCCCTGACTTCTGGGGCAGTAAGATGGTCAATTTCATTGGAATTTCATTGGAATTTTTCACATTCAACCACACAGCCACGCTGTAAACCATTATTCTGGTGTGAATTAAAATTGACAAAAACAAACACCAACATGTACTTATTGAAGAATAATGCAAGTTGTTTCAATTATTTGGTAATTGCATTTTATCAAAACATTTCAGAATAAATCCAATTGAATATGTTTCTCAAAATGTAATTATATGTTATATGAGGGTAACCAAATATAGAGAATTATATATTGGACTTCCTATCTTGCTATGCGGCTCTGTTTTTAGAGGATTATGGGTAATTCAAAATGTTTAGAAGAAAAGCATACTAGTATTAAGCAGCTTGTTGTGGCATGAGGTGTAATGGATCATGATGAATGGATATCAAAATTATGTTCATGATGAGACCCATTCCCATATTTACACATTTTAAAGGTAGAGGCAAATGCAGTGTTCTGCAATGTTTGCTCTAACACCTCTAGTTACTGCTCATGGATTGAGCACTCTGCCAAAATGGTGGAAACTGGCAAATGATCAGATACAGAAATCAATTAAAATATTCCAGAAAAAGTTATTTAGTTCTGCACTAGACAGGATTTGAAACCCTATAATAGTGTTTTCAACCTTTTCTGGTAGTGCAAGGAGTTGCACAACACTTGATTAAGTGGTGTTAAAACACTTGTAATGTTTCAAAACATCTCAGGATGATGTGTTTCAATACTCCAGCAAAGTTAAGGTTTTGTCTCCTTCAAGTTGGTGGCAGCTCAGTTGTCACTAGTTTTGGTGTTACAAAGCACTTCATTTTAACAGTGTGGAGGCCAAACGTGTCTTTGCCTTCTTCATGCTTTTCAGGAATAAAACAATATCCATTTGTAACATTTGTGTTTGTGAGATTTCTGACCACATGTGGCAATATCTAAAGAACACTTTCCAATGATAACAACCTAATCATCATCTTAGCATGCCTGCTGCCTCAAATCATTGTGGGAGATCAATGAAGGTGATTTTGAAATCCCATGAACATGTTATCTGCTATTTTTCTCTCAGTCACACTACACCGAATTAATTGCTGTGCTAATAGGGAGTCAGAATGGCCTAGATTGGTAATGTGGACAAATCCTGAGATGATTACAGAATCAGTTTGCTGAATGTCTTTTTTAATATGTTTGCGTCCCAAAAGGCACCCTATCCCATACATAGTGTACTACTTTTGACCAGAGCCCTATAGGCCCTGGTGAAAAGTATTACACTATATAGGGAATAGGGTGCCATTTGGGACATATACTGTCTTTTTCTTCTTACTACATGAGGGGATATATTTCTTTATTTCTGCAGGGAGAAGATGTGACTTAACACAAAGGGGATGGATTTAATGTGGCTTATACTCTTTAAGGATAAATTCAAACAAAACGTCTAACAAAGTGATAAGAGCTAATGTGTATTAAGTTATGAATATCTGCAGTATTAGAATGAATAGGCAGGCCTACATTATGTGAAAAAAGGATCCAAGCATGAAGGATGAACAGGTCACAGAATCAACAACAATTTAGAACATATATTCAGTATCATAATGGCATAGTACTTAGTAAAGAAATTGTTTTTTTTCCCCATATATGATCGAATATATTAGCATTTAAGGTCACACTTTATTTTGGATAGTCTGGATAGTCCCATCTGTATATGCTCTACAGATAGTCATACTATCAACAAATCTGTTGATACAGTGGGGCAATAGAGCTTTTTGGTCTAAACTCCACTCGCCGTGTTTGGAGGAAGAAGAAGGATGAGTACAACCCCAAGAACACCATCCCAACCGTGAAGCATGGAGGTGGAAACATCATTCTTTGGGGATGCTTTTCTGCAAAGGGGACAGGACGACTGCACCGTATTGAGGGGAGGATGGATGGGGCCATGTATCGCAAGATCTTGGCCAACAACCTCCTTCCCTCAGTAAGAGCATTGAAGATGGGTCATGGCTGGGTCTTCCAGCATGACAACGACCCGAAACACACAGCCAGGGAAACTAATGAGTGGCTCTGTAAGAAGCATCTCAAGGGAAAATCTTTGGAGGGAGCTGAAAGTCCGTATTGCCCAGCGACAGCCCCGAAACCTGAAGGATCTGGAGAAGGTCTGTATGGAGGAGTGGGCCAAAATCCCTGCTGCAGTGTGTGCAAACCTGGTCAAGACCTACAGGAAACGTATGATCTCTGTAATTGCAAACAAAGGTTTCTGTACCAAATATTAAGTTCTGCTTTTCTGATGTATCAAATACTTATGTCATGCAATAAAATGCAAATTAATTACTTAAAAATCATACAATGTGATTTTCTGGATTTTTGTTTTAGATTCCGTCTCTCACAGTTGAAGTGTACCTATGATAAAAAGTACAGACCTCTACATGCTTTGTAAGTAGGAAAACCTGCAAAATCGGCAGTGTATCAAATACTTGTTCTCCCCACTGTAAGCAACTCCTTGCTTACACTGTAAAACCATCAAACATGTGACATCTTTATAACATAAACGTCAGTGTTTAAAACTTAAACTAGGCATTTACATTTGCCAATAAGTGTTCTCATCTTAAACACAGGGATAGACACAGCATTGAATAACATTTGACACAATTGGCTGGAAAGCCTCAATGCTTCAAGAAGCTTAGTTTCCCCATCACTAATTACATTAGCAACATTGTTGTTACATAGGACTTTGGAAATCTCTTTATAATTGTATAATAATGGCGTTATTATATACATTGTTTGGATTATACAGTGCCTTTAGAAAGTATTCACACCACTTGACTTTTTCCACATTTTGAGGTGTTACAGCCTGAATTTAAAATGGATTAAATAGAGATTTTTTTGTCTCTGGCCTACACACAATACCCCATAATGTCAAAGTGGAATTAGATTTTTTGAACTTTTTACAAATGAATTAAAAATGAAAAGCTGAAATGTCTTGAGTCAATAAGTATTCAACCCTTTTGTTGTGGCAAGCCTAAATAAGTTCAGAAGTAAACATTTGCTGAACAAGTCACATAATAAGTTGCATGGACTCACTCTGTGTGCAATAATAGCGTTTAAATTGATTTTTGAATGACTACCTAATCTCTGTATCCCACACATACAATTATCTTTCAAGTCCCTCAGTCAAGCAGTGAATTTCAAACACAGATTCAACCACAAAAACCAAGGAGGTTTTCCAATGCCTTGCAAAAAAGGGCACCTATTGGTAGATGGGTAAAAATAAAAAAAGCAGATATTGAATATCACTTTGAGCATGGTGAAGTTATTAATTACACTTTGGATGGTGTATCAATACACTCAGTCACTACAAAGATACAGGCGTCCTTCCTAACTCAGTTGCCGGACAGGAAGGAGACTGCTCAGGGATTTCACCATGAGGCCAATGGTGACTTTAAAACAATTACAGAGTTTAATGGCTGTGATGGGAGAACTGAGGATGGATCAACAACATTGTAGTTACTCCACAATACTAACCTAATTGACAGAATGAAAAGAAGGAAGCCTGTACAGAATAAAAAATATTCCAAAACAAGGCATCCTGTTTGCAAAAAGGCACTAAAGTAATACTTCAAAAAATGTGGCAAAGCAATTAACTTTTTGTCCTGTTTGCCGCAAATCCAATACAACACATTACTGAGTACCACTCTCCATATTTTCAAGCATAGTGATGGCTTGCAATCGTTAAGGACTAGGGAGCTTTTCAGGATAAAAAAATAAATGGAATCGCGCTAAGCACAAGGCAAAATCCTAGATTTTTTTGTGTTCCACCAAATTTACATGAGATGCAAGTTTCTTGACGTAAGTGTTTCAAAGAGCTGTCAGTAAAGGTAAGCTCATGAATATAAGCTCCCCTCCCACTCAGCCTGTCTTTTCAATCTTCCTAGTAGTTAGCCATGAGAGAAAAAAAATTCTAAAATGTTTAGCATTTCTATCTCCCAAAAATATTTTGGGTGATATCTTAGTCACTCAAAAGTATTGATGGGGAAACTAAGCTTCCGTTGAAAATATGTTAATTACTTGAGGCTTTGATCAACACAGTGTACACTAGTCGCACCTGCTGGTCAAAATAATTTAGAGCAGCCAAATTATTAAAGATGACGTCCCACACTCCGTAGCGCATTCGCGGTGTAGCCTTTTTGTTTTCTACCATACCAATTCCAAACCAATCAGGTGGTTGTTTGATGAAAACAAATATTTAGACGTCATTGATCACGTGCTTCAGATATATAGTGATACAGGCATCGGCAAACTGCTTCGAAGTACACTGTTTAGCGATTTCGATGCATGCCTCGGAGCTCCGGTATCAAACGTAACATCACTACTCAAAAGGCTATTTTACATGGGAATCAGAATGACTGTTCGGGAACTTTAAGTTTTGTTTTTGCGTCTTTTACTTTCGGTTTTGTAAACCAGTTTCAAACAGCTGAAAATAAGATATTTGTTCTTATTGAAAATATATTTCACAGCGGTTAGATGGCACAATGATTCTCTACCATATACATTGCTTGTTTTCTCACATGAACTGAAATTTGGCAAACTTTTAGAATTTTTGCAACCAAGAAAGGGCTGAGCGATTTCTGCATATTCCACTTTTAATGTTAAATATTTACCCCTATCCATTTGATCTGTTTTGCCCTGTAATCGTCCAGTTTGGAAGCATTTGTTTAGGCCTCTAGAAGTGCAAGTGATATAAAACACCTAGTATTCATTAATAGGCTGTCATATGCAAATGCCTACAGCCAACCTGCTTCCTCTAATCCTTTCTAATTACATTAAAATACTGTAGAAATCATTTTCTTACAGTTGAATAGTCACTTTTACTGTATTGTACTGTGATTCATTCCTTTGGTGTCAAGTTACCATGAATATCTCAGTATTGTATTGACACTACCCAGAGATGGTCAGAGATATATTGTATCATAAGATATCTTGTTGGGTTTACAATTATTTTGAAGACCAATGTATCGTTAACTACATCAACATTTTTAGTAACGGTTACAGACATTTTTTTACTTGATAAGACTGTGATATGTGTTTTTTTATCAACCTTGGTTGAATGCACTGACTGTAAGTTGCGAAGGGCAAGAGTGCCTGCTAAATGACCAAAATGTAAATGTAAAAATTAAAACTTGCAAATAACACTGGGTAATATGTCGCTGCATGGGTAATTCCGGCAATATACTGTAAATTATATTACAGTAACATGTTTGGTACCGTAAAATGTATTACCGTACAATTGATTAGAGTGGTGTTATTGTAAAATCAATTACAGTAAATTACTGGCCAATAGCTGCCAGTAAGTTACAATACATTTTTACAGGAAATATTTTACAGTGCAGCCCTGTCATTAGTTGAAGGCAGCCAATCCAATAGTTTCCGAAAAGTAGTCACTTCCTGAGATCTGTATTCAAGTATTTTTTTTAAAGTAGAAGCTTTCTCTGATCTGTATTCAAATAGTTGTAGCCACATCCAAAGTACAACAAATAGTTACTTTCCACAAAGTATACAGTGGGGAAAAAAAGTATTTAGTCAGCCACCAATTGTGCAAGTTCTCCCACTTAAAAAGATGAGAGAGGCCTGTAATTTTCATCATAGGTACACGTCAACTATGACAGACAAAATGAGATTTTCTTTCCAGAAAATGACATTGTAGGATTTTTAATGAATTTATTTGCAAATTATGGTGGAAAATAAGTATTTGGTCAATAACAAAAGTTTCTCAATACTTTGTTATATACCCTTTGTTGGTAATGACACAGGTCAAACGTTTTCTGTAAGTCTTCACAAGGTTTTCACACACTGTTGCTGGTATTTTGGCCCATTCCTCCATGCAGATCTCCTCTAGAGCAGTTTTGTTTTGGGGCTGTCGCTGGGCAACACAGACTTTCAACTCCCTCCAAAGATGTTCTATGGGGTTGAGATCTGGAGACTGGCTAGGCCACTCCAGGACCTTGAAATGCTTCTTACTCCTTCGTTGCCCGGGCGGTGTGTTTGGGATCATTGTCATGCTGAAAGACCCAGCCACGTTTCATCTTCAATGCCCTTGCTGATGGAAGGAGGTTTTAACTCTAAATCTCACGATACATGGCCCCATTCATTCTTTCCTTTACACGGATCAGTCGTCCTGGTCCCTTTGCAGAAAAACAGCCCCAAAGCATGATGTTTCCACCCCCATGCTTCACAGTAGGTATGGTGTTCTTTGGATGCAACTCAGCATTATTTGTCCTCCAAACACGACGAGTTGAGTTTTTACCAAAAAGTTCTATTTTGGTTTCATCTGACCATATGACATTCTCCCAATCCTCTTCTGGATCATCCAAATGCACTCTAGCAATCTTCAGACGGGCCTGGACATGTACTGGCTTAAGCAGGGGGACACGTCTGGCAGTGCAGGATTTGAGTCCCTGGCGGCGTAGTGTGTCACTGATGGTAGGCTTTGTTACTTAGGTCCCAGCTCTCTGCAGGTCATTCACTAGGTCCCCCCGTGTGGTTCTGGGATTTTTGCTCACCGTTCCTGTGATCATTTTGACCCCACGGGGTGAGATCTTGCATGGAGCCCCAGATCGAGGGAGATTATCAGTGGTCTTGTATGTCTTCCATTTCCTAATAATTGCTCCCACAGTTGATTTCTTCAAACCAAGCTGCTTACCTATTGCAGATTCAGTCTTCCCAGCCTGGTGCAGGTCTACAATTTTGTTTCTGGTGTCCTTTGACAGCTCTTTGGTCTTGGCCAGAGTGGAGTTTGGAGTGTGACTGTTTGAGATTGTGGACAGGTGTCTTTTATACTGATAACAAGTTCAAACAGGTGCCATTAATACAGGTAACGAGTGGAGGACAGAGGAGCCTCTTAAAGAAGAAGTTACAGGTCTGTGAGAGCCAGAAATCTTGCTTGTTTGTAGGTGACCAAATACTTATTTTCCACCATAATTTGCAAATAAATTCATTAAAAATCCTACAATGTGATTTTCTGGATTTTTTTTTCTCAATTTGTCTGTCATAGTTGACGTGTACCTATGATGAAAATTACAGGCCTCTCTCATCTTTTTAAGTGGGAGAACTTGCACAATTGGTGGCTGACTAAATACTTTTTTTCCCCACTGTAGTTAAAACTAGACTTATTCCATGTCTGGTCCACTGATGATATAGTCCCAAAATGTTTTACATGTCAGCAATCAAGTTTTTAAGACATAGGACTTTCAAGACACAAAGTGTCACTTGCCACATAATCAATTGTTATGTTTAGAGCATAGCCCCTCAAAATAAGGCCTTATGAAACACATTAAATTGTGTTAAATAATTACATATTAATTATGACATTTTCACTTGGGAGCTCACTTGGATGAATCCAATGTCTCTGTCACTAACAATTACAGTCATGGGTGGTAACTCTACAATTCACTCGAAAGGCAATGCACTCTGGGAAATAAGGTTTTACACCAAGCAGCGTGTTAATTTAACTCTATTCCAGTGTCTATAAGGGCCAACACGTTCAGTGTATTTTAACACTCAGTGTTGATTTAACACCGGAGAATTTGCTGTGTAGATCACATTTCTCAATTGATTGAGTAAATCCAGTGTAGCCTACATTATGTTCATACCCAACTGACTGTGACCATTGCTGATAAAGGAATGATTGGATACAATATATACATTGTAGATACCATCTCTATATTTGTAGATACCATATATATATATATATATATATATATATACACTGCTCAAAAAAATAAAGGGAACACTTAAACAACACAATGTAACTCCAAGTCAATCACACTTCTGTGAAATCAAACTGTCCACTTAGGAAGCAACACTGATTGACAATAAATGTCACATGCTGTTGTGCAAATGGAATAGACAACAGGTGGAAATTATAGGCAATTAGCAAGACACCCCCAATAAAGGACTGGTTTTGCAAGTGGTGACCACAGACCACTTCTCAGTTCCTATGCTTCCTGGCTGATGTTTTGGTCACTTTTGAATGCTGGCGGTGCGTTCACTCTAGTGGTAGCATGAGACGGAGTCTACAACCCACACAAGTGGCTCAGGTAGTGCAGCTCATCCAGGATGGCACATCAATGCGAGCTGTGGCAAGAAGGTTTGCTGTGTCTGTCAGCGTAGTGTCCAGAGCATGGAGGCGCTACCAGGAGACAGGCCAGTACATCAGGAGACATGGAGGAGGCCGTAGGAGGGCAAAAACCCAGCAGCAGGACTGCTACCTCCGCCTTTGTGCAAAGAGGAGCAGGAGGAGCACTGCCAGAGCCCTGCAAAATGACCTACAGCAGGCCACAAATGTGCATGTGTCTGCTCAAACGGTCAGAAACAGACTCCATGAGGGTGGTATGAGGGCCCGACGTCCACAAGTGGGGGTTGTGCTTACAGCCCTACACCGTACAGGACGTTTGGCATTTGCCAGAGAACACCAAGATTGGCAAATTCGCCACTGGCGCCCTGTGCTCTTCACAGATGAAAGCAGGTTCACACTGAGCTCGTGACAGACGTGACAGAGTCTGGAGACGCCGTGGAGAACGTTCTGCTGCCTGCAACATCCTCCAGCATGACCGGTTTGGCGGTGGGTCAGTCATGGTGTGGGGTGGCATTTCTTTGGGGGGCCGCACAGCCCTCCATGTGCTCGCCAGAGGTAGCCTGACTGCCATTAGGTACCGAGATGAGATCCTCAGACCCCTTGTGAGACCATATGCTGGTGCGGTTGGCCCTGGGTTCCTCCTAATGCAAGACAATGCTAGACCTCATGTGGTTGGAGTGTGTCAGCATTTCCAAGAGGAAGACATTGATGCTATGGACTGGCCCGCCCGTTCCCCAGACCTGAATCCAATTGAGCACATCTGGGACATCATGTCTCGCTCCATCCACCAACGTCACATTGCACCACAGACTGTCCAGGAGTTGGAGGATGCTTTAGTCCAGGTCTGGGAGGAGATCCCTCAGGAGACCTTCCACCACCTCATCAGGAGCATGCCCAGGCATTGTAGGGAGGTCATACAGGCACGTGGAGGCCACACACACTACTGAGCCTCATTTCGACTTGTTTTAAGGACATTACATCAAAGTTGGATCAGCCTGTAGTGTGGTTTTCCACTTTAATTTTGAGTGTGACTCCAAATCCAGACCTCCATGGGTTGATAAATTTGATTTCCATTGATAATTTTTGTGTGATTTTGTTGTCAGCACATTCAACTATGTAAAGAAAAAAGTATTTAATAAGATGATTTCATTCATTCAGATCTAGGATGTGTTATTTTAGTGTTCCCTTTATTTTTTTGAGCAGTGTATATATATACACAGTGCATTCGGAAAGTATTCAGACCCCTTGACTTTTTCCATATTTAGTTTTTTTTATGTCCTCATTAATATACACACAATATCCCATAATGACTAAGAAAAAACAGGTTTTTATATATGTTTGCAAATATATATATAAAAAAAATGGAAATATTACATTTACATAAGTATGCACACCCTTTACTCAGTACTTTGTTGAAGCAACTTTGGCAGCGATTACAGCCTTGAGTCTTCTTGGGTATGACGCTACAAGCTTGGCATCTGTATTTGGGGAGTTTCTCCCATTCTTCTCTGCAGATCAAGGATCTCTCTGCACTTTTGTCTGTTCATCTTTCCCTCGATCCTGACTAGTCTCCCAGTCGATGCCGCTGAAAAACATCCCCACAGCATGATGCTGCCACTACCATGCTTCACTGTAGGGATGGTGCCAGGTTTCCTCCAGACATGACACTTGGCATTCAGGCCAAAGAGTTCAATCTTTGTTTCATCAGACCAGAGAATCTTGTTTCTCATTGTCAGCATCCTTTAATTGCCTTTTGGCAAACTCCAAGTGGGCTGTCATGTGCCTTTTACTGAGGAGTGGCTTCTGTCTGGCCACTCTACCATAAAGGGCTAATTGGTGAAGTCCTGCAGAGATGGTTGTGCTTCTGGAAGGTTCCTCCATCTCCACAGAGGAGCTCTGTCAGAGTGACCATCGGGTTCTTGGTCACCTCCCTGACCAAGGCCCTTCTCCCACAATTCTTCAGTTTGGCCGGGCGGCCAGCTCTAGGAAGAGTCTTGGTGATTCCAAACTTCTTCCATTTAAGAATGATGGAGGCCACTTTGTTCTTGGGGACCTTCAATACTGCAGAAATATTTTGGTACCATTCTCCAGATCTGTGCCTCAACACAATCCTGTCTCGGTGCTCTACGGACAATTCCTTCGACCTCATGGCTTGGTTTTTGCTCTGACATGCACTGTCAGCTGTGGGACCTTATATAGACAGATGTGTGCCTTTCCAAATCATGTCCAATAAATTGAATTTACCACAGGTGGACTCCAATCAAGTTGTAAAAACACCTCAAGGACAATCATTGGAAACAGGATGCACCTGAGCTAAATTTCGAGTCTCATAGCAAAGGGTCTGAATACTTATGTAAATAAATTATTTCAGTTTTATATTTTTTATTAATTTGCAAACATTTCTAAAAACCTGTTTTCGATTTGTCATTGTGGGGTATTGTGTGTAGATTGATGAGGATTTTTATTTATTTAATCCATTTTAGAATAAGGCTGTAACGCAACAAAATGTGGGAAAAGTCAAGAGGTCTGAATACTTTCTGAATGCACTGTATTGTAACATGACAGGATGTCGTCATTGTGATATCACCCCATAGTCAACTGAGGTTCTAATCATGTTGCATTGTCATGTTATCTGGGGATAACACTAAGGGACGGTTTCCCAGACACCGATTAAGCCCAGTCCTAGACTAAAAAGAACATACAATTCTTAATTGAAAGTTATCTTTAGTCCAAGACTTAATCTGTGTCTGGAAAATTGGTCCTTAATGCAGTGAGGTATATATTGGAGGGCAGGGTTGGGGTCAATTCCACACATTCAATTTCAATTCATTTCCCTCTCTCTATAAATTCCATAAATTCAACAAAAAAAATCCAGCAGGGTTAGGGTAAATTTCAAAAATTCAATTCCAATTCAATTCCCTCTCCCTTCAAATTCTATCAATTCAATTCAAAATTCCAGCAGGGTTTGGGCCAATTCCACAAATTAAATTCCAATGCAATTGCCTATCCCTATAAATTCTATAAATTAAATTCAAAATTCCAGTTTTTCAATTCAGGATATATTCAACTCATCTCGAATTCCAATTCTGAGTCAATTCAAAACTACAATTCTTTATTAAATATTCTGCCACAACAATTTTCATAATTCAAGTCCTTCTCTAGACCAATTCCTTGAATTTAAATGTCTTCACTTCTTTTAACTCAAATTAGTGAACTTAAAACCTGTTAATGAACTAAGAGGGAATATTCCTTGTAAACCTCTAAATGTCACCTGAATTCTGAAAACTTTCAGGAATTTGGGGAATTAGCTTAACATGTACATGTCATAAAATAATACAGTAAGATGCTTTTCAAATTAAAACCGTACAATCAAGATGTAAAACATTGTCCTAAATATAACCTATTCAATTATTGAGTATCATAGATAAGTTAAAGCTGTTTTAATATGAACAGCATGAAATAACGTTGAAAATGAGAAATACTCTATTCCACTCGGTAGTGACTACTGTATTATTGATTATTACGTTATACTGTTTTTTCCCCAATTGGTTTGGCACATTGTTTGGGCAAAAAAGGCTCCATGCTCTAAAAACAATTACAATAATCGCCAAACACCTAAACCACATTTGCTACACATTTTTTAAATATTCAAACAAAACCCTTTTTGTAACATACCCTTTATGTAACATACAGTGGGGGAAAAAAGTATTTAGTCAGCCACCAATTGTGCAAGTTCTCCCACTTAAAAAGATGAGAGAGGCCTGTAATTTTCATCATAGGTACACGTCAACTATGACAGACAAAATGAGATTTTTTTTTCCAGAAAATGACATTGTAGGATTTTTAATGAATTTATTTGCAAATTATGGTGGAAAATAAGTATTTGGTCAATAACGAAAGTTTCTCAATACTTTGTTATATACCCTTTGTTGGCAATGACACAGGTCAAACGTTTTCTGTAAGTCTTCACAAGGTTTTCACACACTGTTGCTGGTATTTTGGCCCATTCCTCCATGCAGATCTCTTCTAGAGCAGTGATATTTTGGGGCTGTCGCTGGGCAACACAGACTTTCAACTCCCTCCAAAGATTTTCTATGGGGTTGAGATCTGGAGACTGGCTAGGCCACTCCAGGACCTTGAAATGCTTCTTACGAAGCCACTCCTTCGTTGCCCGGGCAGTGTGTTTGGGATCATTGTCATGCTGAAAGACCCAGCCATGTTTCATCTTCAATGCCCTTGCTGATGGAAGGAGGTTTTAACTCTAAATCTCACGATACATGGCCCCATTCATTCTTTCCTTTACACGGATCAGTCGTCCTGGTCCCTTTGCAGAAAAACAGCCCCAAAGCATGATGTTTCCACCCCCATGCTTCACACTAGGTATGGTGTTCTTTGGATGCAACTCAGCATTCTTTGTCCTCCAAACACGACGAGTTGAGTTTTTACCAAAAAGTTATATTTTGGTTTCATCTGACCATATGACATTCTCCCAATCCTCTTCTGGATCATCCAAATGCACTCTAGCAATCTTCAGACGGGCCTGGACATGTACTGGCTTAAGCAGGGGGACACGTCTGGCACTGCAGGATTTGAGTCCCTGGCGGCGTAGTGTGTCACTGATGGTAGGCTTTGTTACTTAGGTCCCAGCTCTCTGCAGGTCATTCACTAGGTCCCCCCGTGTGGTTCTGGGATTTTTGCTCACCGTTCCTGTGATCATTCTGACCCCACGGGGTGAGATCTTGCGTGGAGCCCCAGATCGAGGGAGATTATCAGTGGTCTTGTATGTCTTCCATTTCCTAATAATTGCTCCCACAGTTGATTTCTTCAAACCAAGCTGCTTACCTATTGCAGATTCAGTCTTCCCAGCCTGGTGCAGGTCTACAATTTTGTTTCTGGTGTCCTTTGACAGCTCTTTGGTCTTGGCCAGAGTGGAGTTTGGAGTGTGACTGTTTGAGATTGTGGACAGGTGTCTTTTATACTGATAACAAGTTCAAACAGGTGCCATTAATACAGGTAACGAGTGGAGGACAGAGGAGACTCTTAAAGAAGAAGTTACAGGTCTGTGAGAGCCAGAAATCTTGCTTGTTTGTAGGTGACCAAATACTTATTTTCCACCATAATTTGCAAATAAATTCATTAAAAATCCTACAATGTGATTTTCTGGATTTTTTTTTCTCAATTTGTCTGTCATAGTTGACGTGTACCTATGATGAAAATTACAGGCCTCTCTCATCTTTTTAAGTGGGAGAACTTGCACAATTGGTGGCTGACTAAATATTTTTTTCCCCCACTGTATACACATCATGTTGTCAAGCACTTAAATGTTCGAAACAAGATTCATTATAGAAATGAGCAGCTCGTCACAAGCTGTGATCATGTGGGCAACACTCCCAGCAACATGTAAATGTTTGCTTCCCCATTGGACACCAGGGTTCCATTCCCGTCTCAACCTTTCATGCTATGTGTCTGTAAAAAAATAAGTAACTAAAAAGGTAATAGAGTGGCATTCCACTCACCATAAAATTAACAAGAGGTTTATCAATTCAGGAGTTAAAAATACACTCAGGGTTCTATAAGAACCTGTTGGTGTTAATAATCAGAGGTGATTGTATCATTTATATTACAGGTACATTTTTAGAATTGTTTGTTTCAATTTTTATTTTTGCATGCACATTGATTGATTGATTGATTGATTGATTGATCTTATGCTGTACAAAGATAAATAACATACATTTTTCTAAACTAATCCAATTTGTTAGTACATTTACATTTACATTTACATCATTTAGCAGACGCTCTTATCCAGAGCGACTTACAAATTGGTGCATTCAACTTATGATAGCCAGTGGGAAACCACCTTTTTTTTTTTTTTTTTTTTATGGGGGTTGATTCAGCAGTCTTGTCCAGATACTCATTACATTTGTAGTTGTTTATGATAGCCACATTAGCAGCTAATTAGCATTTCAATTTTGGGGGGTGAATACAGGCAAATATATTGATAAAAGTCACCTTGTCCTAGAGAGATTTACATGGTTATCAAAACGTCATGCCTAGGTAAGCCTACATGAAACACAGACCTTATTTGAAGTGTTTCTAAAATGAAAAAATGAATGGTGGAAAAACAATCTGAACCATTATCATGTTTGACCGCTAGGTTTTATGGGTAGTATGACTCATACCATGGCACTCTATTGGAATTACATATCACTTTGCCAGCCAGCATAATGTGACTTGCCAGATGTGGCCTGCAAACAAGGAGCTTCAGACCACTGTGTTAGGATCAAACTAAGCTGTTAAGGTATAGCCTTAAGATATGTATTTTCATAAAGGGTTACATTTTAAGGATTATGTATTTACTTAGGCACTCACTTGGAGGAAGCTACAAGCTTGATAAGAATTGAATGCAATAACCATGTTTCTGTCACTAGCAAACACGTTCATGGGTGGTAATTCCAACATTCACTAGCAGTCACTCTGGGATATATGCAGATATTTGCTTACATTTGCATATATCCCAGTGTGCCTTTAGAGTGAACGTTGGAATTACCACCCATGACTTTTTGTTAATGACAGAGACTTAGTCATTGCATTCACTTGCATGTCTGGACTCTATTGAGGGCTATATAAAATATGAAATTATAAGTGTGTTCAAATACAAGAATGGTCATCTTTGATTGCCTATTTACTTTACAGCACAGCAAAATTATATACATTTATATAAATTACACACTACCTCAAGCCATTTTATCAAATTGTGATGACCTTCAGGGAGGTGTTAAATTACCATTAAAATCCATCCAAATGGCAGATTTGCAACATTTGGAATAGTTCATTGCCCACCTTTTGCATTCAGATTGATCGCAAGGTAGAGAGGATAAAGTTGACAAAACAACCTAACATATGAACTGGCTCCACCATCTCAATAACGGGTGCAATTAATCCAACCACTAACTGATTGGAGGGACAATTTTTGGCTCGTAAGCACTACTTTCAGAACTACTTGCTAAAAAGTATACAAAAGTACCGGAGAATCTCTTTAACCTCTTTAAGGATCCAACCCTTTTTTTCAATTTTCGCCTAAAATGTCCCAAATCTAACTGGCTGTAGCTCAGGACCTGAAGCAAGGATATGCATATTCTTGATACCATTTGAAAGGAAACACTTTGAAGTTTGTGGAAATGTGAAATTAATGTAGGAGATTATAACACATTAGATGTGGTAAAAGATAATAGAAACAAAAAAAATGCAAGAGGAAGACTCAATATAATATTGCAGTTTAGGCACAATTTAGCTTTTGGCCACTAGATGACAGCAGTGTGTGCAACGTTTCAGATTGATCCAGTGAAGCATTGCAATACTGGACTATTTTGTATCAAGTCTGCACAAATGTGCTGAATTGGTCAATTGTACATAACTATAGAGCACATACAAAAATGATATGGTAATACAAAATGTAAGTTTACACACTCCCAGGAATGTCATACATGATGGATCATTACCTTATACACTAACTTTCGCACATCTAGATGGCCGGGTGGGTTGGGTGTGGAGCCAGAGACAGCAAGGTTTCAAACTGTAGAACCCAGTTCCTACATTTGAAAATAAAAATGGATTTTATCAAACAAAACTATGCTACATTTTATCTGTGGGACCCTCAGGATGACAAATCAGAGCAATATTACTGAATATAAGTACATTATTTACCTTCAGAGGTGAATGTATCAAACCAGTTGCGGTGATACATTTTTTGTTGTTGTGCACTCTCCTCAAACAATATCATGGTATTATTTTTTCACTGTAATAACTACTGTAAATTGGACAGTGCAGTTAGATTAACAAGAAGATAAGCTTTCTGCCCATATAAGACATGTCTATGTCCTGGAACATTTGCTGTTACTTATAACAGTCATGCTGAACACTTTAGCACACGTTAGCTCAACCGTCCCGTATACGGGACACCAATCCCGTAGAGGTTAAAAGCTATGAAATAAATGTCTCTAGTTGGATTTAAAGTCATAGTGACTGAACATTTGAACCGCCTTCATCAGTTCCTGTACATGTTTTAACCCTTACTTTACCAGGTAAATTGACCAGGTAAGAACATATTCTAATTTGCAGCAGCGACCTACTACTACTAGGCTACTCTATACTGCACAACTGCGCTACCTCTACCTTCGTCCTTCTGATTCTTATTCAGAGAGGAGCCTATAGTGTAACGTCAGACAGGCTCACACAGATGGGACCGGGCCAAGGTCAGGTATTGTCTTGCTCATGGACACCAGACAGAGTATCTCAGGTCTAAGTTATCTCTCACACCTCACACCTGACTGGCCCCCCAGCTAATATGTTTGAACCCTGTTGGAGCAGGAAGAGTAGGGATCACGGCATATCACAGGGTCTGCGATGTCTGCCCCATCACCCTTATCTGTGTAAAGGAAGGAAGGAAGGAAGGAAGGAGAGAGAGAGAGAGAGAGAGAGAGAGAGAGAGAGAGAGAGAGAGAGAGAGAGAGAGAGAGAGAGAGAGAGAGAGAGAGAGAGAGAGAGAGAGAGAGAGAGAGAGAGAGAGACTATCTGTGGGGAAGTGAGGACTGAAAATACAAATCCCAGTCTCATTTCCCCACTGCTCACCCTGCTCTTAGCAACCCAGGCTGAATACTAAGCAATTACAGGAGTGGATGGCATCTGCAATGGGCAATAGATACTCCTCTCTCTTTCTCGCTCTCTCTCTTCCTTATCAGACATAAACAGGTCCAGTTTCTTGAGGTACTGTTGTATATTCAAAATAATACATCTCAGCCATGTAATTTATAGACATCAATTGATAGTCTGGTCCTGCGGACCCGGTTTCCCAAAAGCATCTGAAGGCTAATTTCATCATTAGGACCTTCGTAGGAGCATCGTTAAATCTCAGAGCTGTTTCCCAAAACCATTGTTACTAAAGTTGCACTTCAAAACGCTCGTTATTTACCGAATAGCCTCAGACCACTCGTGGAACAACTGTGTCGTTAGATGCATTTTTTCCCTATCGCGTTACTTTATAATAATAATATGCCATTTAGCAGACGCTTTTATCCAAAGCGACTTACAGTCATGTGTGCATAGATTTTTACATATGGGTGGTCCCGGGAATCGAACCCACTACCCTGGCGTTACAAGCGCCGTGCTCTACCAGCTGAGCTACAGAGGACCACAGAAGATCTCTGCTAAACATAGACTCAAGATGTTTATCTGTTTCTCTGTGACCGCCAATAACTTCACAACTAAGTTGGCTACAAATAAAAAGCTGCCAATGTCTTTGCAATTGTTACCAACAACTGAAGGATAAAAAGCTGCTTCAAATGAAACGCGAGATGACTGCAGTAAGAGATAAATAGCCTACCTACAGTATAGTCTACATAGGTCTTCACTGTATAGGAGTTACATTGAATTTGATAGTAGCTTACAGGCAGCTCGGTAATATACTGTAATATAAATACAGTATCAAAGCAAGTATTGTGTAATGACACACAGTACAACACCGTGAAATTGACTGTATTATATGTTAAAAAAAAAATATATATATATCAATGAATTTCATTAATTCATCCATTCATTCATTAATCCCGATTAAGGTAGCATTAACATATATATATATATATATATATATATATATATATATATATATATTGTTAATGCTACCTTAGTCGGGATTAATGAATGAATGGATGAATTAATGAAATTAATTGATGGGAGGGGCTTGTATTTCACAGTATTTAACTGTAATTACAAGGGATTGGTGCAAGCAGGTTGGCTGCTAGGTAAAGTGTTTACACATTACAGTATATTAATGAATATTTTGTGTTTTATATCACTTGCACTTCTAGAGGCCTAAACAAAAGCTTTCAAACTGGCAGCGACTACAGGGTAATACAGACCAAAAGGTAGTGATGTTATATTTGATGTCGGAGCTCCGAGGCATGTGTCGAAATCGCTAAGTAGTGTACTTCGAAGCAGTGTGCCGATGTCTGTATCACTTTATCAGAAGCAAGTGATCAATGACGTCCGAAGCTTCGTTTCGTCTAACAACCACCTGATTGGTTTGGTAGAAGACAAAAGGCTACCCTGCGCAAGCTCTACGGGGTGTGAGACGTCATCTATAATAATTTGGCTGCTCTAAATTTTTCTGACCAGTAGGTGCACTAGAGTACACTGTGTTGATCAAAGCCTCAGTAATGAACCTAGTTTCAAAACAATTGGCTGGAAAACGTCAATGCTTCAGGAAGCTTAGTTTCCCCATCACTACCAAAAGGACATGGCAAAATGCTCAGCCATTTAATGTTTAAGACTTGCCGTGTTGTGGAAAATAACCACTATACTTTATTACAAATAAGGTCTTACAGAGTTTTTGTTGCATCAAGAAATGACTTTATTAAAGTTTTCAACAAAGACGATACCCATCTGCAGAGGGGCACCCATTCTTAAGGTCTCCCTCCATCTTATATAGTCCTCTTCAGTTTTCCCGCTCTTTTATTGCTCCGCCCACTTCCTTTGTCCCTGAGGACGGCTGAACTATTACTCCAACCAATCACCCGCTCCCCTGTACCTCAACCCCTCAAGCTGTAATCAATCAAGAAGATACCAAGGAGACAAAGGTCTAGCCCAAACTCTATTCAACCCTGGTGCCACTCCCTTCACTGTGTTTGAAGAGAGAGACAAACGGCCCAATTCAGTTAGCCACAAAGAATTGTAACTATATGTTCATGATTAACTCAATTTCATCTGATAATCCATTAAAAATACACATCAGCCGCCACTCCAATCTGTCCCCTATTCAAAATGATGGGGCTCTGCTTCTTCTTTTTCTTATTTGGAATTTGATTGGCGGATCGCATCCAACTTTTAATTGCATACACCGCCACCTACTGTACTGGAGTGTGAGGCCAGTCACAGACTACCTACATTAAATTCTCTTCATTAGTCCTGTTCCTCTAAGAAAATCAAACATAGCCCTAGACACCACCACCTACACTCATTAAAAACCCACTGCCCCATTCCACTACTTTGACCCTATCTGCTCCTGCACCATGCCAATGGCCTGCGAGGACGGGACACCACCCCTCAACACACCCTGTAACTCTTCTGAAGTCAAATCTCATATACCCAAATACATCTCTGCAGTTGCCATCACAACATCTATTTTCTGTGGTTTACGTTCCTTTTCTACGGTACAGTTGATAACCATTGCTATGAACGTTAAGAAGTAAACCGTACTGAAGCATAAATAACTTGTTGGCATATCCCTCTGTGCCGGCACAAATCTACTGCTCACTGGAATCCTCTCAGGATCCCTCACCCTTAACCCATCCTCCTATACTTTCTTCACTGCCTCAGCATACGACTCTCTCGCACCGGACACTTCCGATTCCCAGCAAAATGGGCACCCTTACAGTTAACACACACAACCTTCTCCACCAAAACTACACAATCCTCTGTCCCATGCCCTCCTACACACGTCCCACATCTTGGAATCTCCTTCCTACACACTGCTGTGACATGACCATAAACATTGCACCTGAAACAAAGCTCTAACAGGATAACTGATACACTACATGACCAAAAGTATATGGACACCTGCTCGTCGAACATCTCATTCCAAAATCATGAGCATTAATATGGAGTTGGTCCCACCTTTGCTGCTATAACAGCCTCCACTCTTATGGGAAGGCTTTCCACTAGATGTTGGAACATTGCTGCAGGGACTTGCTTACCTTCAGCCACAAGATCATTAGTGAGGTCGGCAACTGATGTTGGGCGATTAGGCCTGGCTCACAGTCGGTGTTCCAATTCATCCCAAAGGTGTTTGATGGGGTTGAGGTCAGGGCTCTGTGCAGGCCAGTTAAGTTCTTCCACACCATCTTTACAAACCATTTCTGTATGGACCTCGCTTTGCGCACGGGGGCATTGTCATGCTGAAAGAAGAAAGGGCCTTCACCAAACTGTTGCGACAGAGTTGGAAGTACAGAATCGTCTAGAATGTAATTGTATGCTGTAGCATTAAGATTTCCCTTCACTGGAACTAAGGGGCCTAGCCCGAACCATTAAAAACAGCCCAATTCCATTATTCCTCCTCAACCAAATTTTACAGTTGGCACTATGCATTCAGGCAGGTAGCGTTCTCCTGGCATTCACCAAACCCAGATCCGTCCGTCGGACTGCCAGATGGTGAAGCGTGATTCATCACTCCAGAGAACGTGTTTCCACTGCTCCAGAGTCCAGTGGCGGCGAGCTTTACACCACCCCAGCCGACACTTTGCATTGGCCATGGAAACCCATTTAATGAATCTCCCGACGAACAGTTCTTGTGCTGACGTTGCTTCCAGAGGCAGTTTGGAACTCGGTAGTGAGTGTTGCAACCGAGGACCAGCAATGTTTACGTGCTACGCGCTTCAGCACTCAGCAGTCCGGTTCTGTGAGCTTGTGTGGCCTATCACTTCATGGCTGAGCCGTTGTTGCTCCTAGATTTTTCCACTTCACAAAAACAGCATTTACAGTTGACCGGGGCAGCTCTAGCAGGGCAGAAATTTGACGAACTGACTTGTTGGAAAGGTGGCATCCTATGATGGTGCAACGTTGAAAGTCACTGAGCTCTTCAGTAAGGCCATTCTACTGCCAAAGTTTGTCTATGG
Organism: Coregonus clupeaformis; assembly: GCF_020615455.1. NCBI lineage: Eukaryota > Metazoa > Chordata > Actinopteri > Salmoniformes > Salmonidae > Coregonus > Coregonus clupeaformis. Next base: position 15,810,171 of record NC_059231.1, on the reverse strand, counting down.
GGATTGCATGGCTTTGTGCTCGATTTTATACACCTGTCAGCAACGGGTGTGGCTGAAATAGCAGAGCCACTAATTTGAAGGGGTGTCCACATACTTTTTAATATATAGTGCATATCCTAACATGACTTTGTCCGGTAGACTGACTCAAAACTCAAAAGGACTGACAGTGACACCTCTGTTTCACCACACTCCACACCGGGTCTGCGACACACCAAACAGCGGGCATCACAAACACCAGGAATCTTCAAATTCAACTGCTCCATCTCCACAGTTAACACTACCCCAGAAATTGCTCATTTCAATGGTGCCCTGTTCATAAGAGCAAAGCAAGAAACAGATCTTGACCCAAGTTGCGTGACACAGAGTACCTGCTCCGTCTGATCAGAAGACACAAAAAAAGTCCACTACAGGTTACCTTCACTGATTCAACTGCACCCAACTCCTTTCTCACCCACCCTGAAACTACAAATGGATCCGCCAAAAGGCAAAGGTCCACTTTCTCCAAAAATGTCACTCCTACTGGACCAGATTCTTCTTTATCATGTCCAAACTCAGCGGTCCTCACCACAGGTACTTTATCCTCACTCTCGTCAGGTTCCATCTCTGAGCTACTGGAGCATGTATACCTCGTTTTGCACTTGACACCAACATTCCTCACCACACCGCTTCCATCTACACTCAGCTCCTTCTCGGTGGTCAACACTGCACCTGCCACTGCAGTTAATTCAAGAAGACTTGTGCAATATTCCACTCTATATTTAGACATAATATATTCTACTTTCCTCCTTTTTGTTTCCTGTCTGCCATTTCACTGCATTGACACGGCACTATAACCACATAGAAGTTAAATTGGTAGAGCATTCTCACAGGTGCAACAAATATAGCCTCTTACAAGGCACATCTCAAAATATCTTAATGAGCCAGGAACAACACCACCATGCACCCACTAGAGGTCAAAAGGTTTTTGGTGCTCCAAAGATACGGCACAGTACTGTATTCTGTGGGGTGGAATTACAGTACCAATCGAAATACACCAATTCTTTTCCCCGCTGACAACATTTTCCCAAAATGCACCATCATTTAAAGTATTCTGCAGTACAATGTTTCTGAGTATTTCACTGTTTCTAAAACCCCAAATTACTGTATAATTTACAGTTTTCTCTTACAGTGTATATATTTCAATGATATTGTAATCAATTCCATGTTCATTCATTTGAGTTTCATTTAGCTGTTTGGCTAGATTTCATGATGTGTAGCCTAACGTGCGCAATGATGTGCCAAATCTTGATTTTGTGCATTACTATAGGGTAAACATTAGAATAAGCTGCCTCAAAATTTGCAGCCATATGTAGAATAATCTTACCTCTAATGGTAAGGTAAGATTTGAATGGAGAAAGCTGATCCAAGAGCAACGCTGTCTTTCTTTCGATCCTATACATTTCAACATATGCCTCAACAATGCACTTAACAATGCATTCCTCATGAAGATGGTTGGGAAAATGCCAAGAGTGTGCAAAGCTGTCATCAAGGCAAAGGGTGGCTACTTTGAAGAATCTCAAATATGAAATATATTTTGATTTGTTTAACACTTTTTTGGTTACTACATGATTCCATATATCTTATTTCATAGTTTTGATGTCTTCACTATTATTCTACAATGTAGAAAACAGTAAAAAATAAAGAAAAACCCTTGAATGAGTAGGTGTATTCAAACGTTTGACTGATAATGTATACACACACACACACACACAGTTGAAGTCGGAAGTTTACATACACTTAGGTTGGAGTCATTAAAACTCGTTTTTCAACCACTCCACACATTTCTTGTTAACAAACTATAGTTTTGGCAAGTCGGTTAGGACATCTACTTTGTGCATGACACAAGTAATTTTTCCAACAATTGTTTACAGACAGATTATTTCACTTATAATTCACTGTATCACAATTCCAGTGGGTCAGACGTTTACATACACTAAGTTGACTGTGCCTTTAAACAGCTTGGAAAATTCCAGAAAATGATGTCATGGCTTTAGAAGCTTCTGATAGGCTAATTGACATCATTTGAGTCAATTGGAGGTGTACCTGCTTGGTGACCTAAATTGGGATATGTTTAATACCCCGGCCATCCTACAATCCAAACTAGATGCCCTCAATCTCACGCAAATTATCAACGAACCTACCAGGTACAACCCTAAATCCGTAACCATGGGTACCCTCATAGATATCATCCTGACTAACTTACCCTCTAAATACACCTCCGCTGTCTTCAACCAGGATCTCAGCGATCACTGCCTTATTGCCTGCGTCCGTAACGGGTCCGCGGTCAAACGACCACCCCTCATCACTGTCAACGCTCCTAAAACACTTTAGCGAGCAGGCCTTCCTAATTGACCTGGCCCAGGTATCCTGGATGGATATAGATCTCATTCCGTCAGTAGAGGATGCCTGGTTGTTCTTTAAAAGTAATTTCCTCTCAATCTTAAATAAACATGCCCCATTCAAAAATACAGAACTAAGAACAGATATAGCCCCTGGTTCTCCTCAGACTTGACTGCCCTTGACCAGCACAAAAACATCCTGTGGCGTACTGCATTAGCATCAAATAGCCCCCGCGATATGCAACTTTTCAGGGAAGTTAGGAACCAATATACACAAGAAGTCAGGAAAGCAAAGGCTAACTTTTTCAAACAGAAATGTGCATCCTGTAGCACTAACTCCAAACAGTTTTGGGACACTGTAAAGTCCATGGAGAATAAGAGCACTTCCTCCCAGCTGCCCACTGCACTGAGGCTAGGAAACACTATCACCACCGATGAATCTACAATAATCGAGAATTTCAACAAGCATTTTGCTACGGCTGGCCATGCTTTCCACCTGGCTACCACTACCCCGGCCACCAACTCTGCACCCTCCGCTGCAACTTGCCCATGCCCCCCCGCTTCTCCTTCACACAAATTCAGACAGCTGATGTTCTGAAAGAGCTGCAAAATCTGGACCCCTACAAATCAGCTGGGCTAGACAATCTGGACCCTTTCTTTCTAAAACTAGCCGCCGAAATTGTCGCAACCCCTATTACTAGTCTGTTCAACCTCTCTTTCGTAACGTCTGAGATCCCCAGAGATTGGAAAGCTGCCGCGGTCATCCCCCTCTTCAAAGGGGGTGACACTCTAGATCCAAACTGTTACAGACCTATATCCATCCTGCCCTGCCTTTCGAAAGTATTTGAAAGCCAAGTTAACAAACAGATCACCGACCATTTCGAATCCCACCGTACCTTCTCCGCTATGCAATCCGGTTTCCGAGCTGGTCATGGGTGCACTTCAGCCACGCTCAAGGTCCTAAACAATATTATAACCGCGATCAATAATAGACAGTTCTGTGCAGCCGTCTTCATCGACCTGGCCAAGGCTTTCGACTCTGTCAACCACCGCATTCTTATTGGCAGACTAAATAGCCTTGGTTTCTCAAATGACTGCCTCGCCTGGTTCACCAACTACTTCTCAGATAGAGTTCAGTGTGTCAAATCGGAGGGCCTGTTGTCTGGACCTATGGCAGTCTCTATGGGGGTGCCACAGGGTTCAATTCTTGGGCCGACTCTTTTCTCTGTGTATATCAATGATGTCGCTCTTGCTGCTGGTGACTCTCAGATCCACCTCTACGCAGACGACACCATTCTGTATACATCTGGCCCTTCATTGGACACTGTGTTAACAAACCTCCAAACGAGCTTCAATGCCATACAACACTCCTTCAGTAGCCTCCAACTGCTCTTAAACACTAGTAAAACTAAATGCATGCTCTTCAATTGAACGCTGCTGGCACCCGCCCACCCGACTAGAATCACCACTCTCGACGGGTCTGACCTAGAGTATGTGGACAACTACAAATACCTAGGTGTCTGGTTAGACTGTAAACTCTCCTTCCAGACACATTAAGAATCTCCAATCCAAAGTTAAATCTAGAATCGGCTTCCTATTTCGCAACAAAGCCTCCTTCACTCATGCTGCCAAACATGCCCTCGTAAAACTGACTATCCTACCGATCCTTGACTTCGGCGATGTCATTTATAAAATAGCCTCCAACACTCTACTCAGCAAATTGGATGTAGTCTATCACAGTGCCATCCGTTTTGTCTCCAAAGCCCCATACACTACCCACCACTGTGACCTGTACGCTCTTGTTGGCTGGTCCTCACTACATGTTCGTCGTCAAACCCACTGGCTCCAGGCCATCTATAAATCACTGTTAGGCAAATCCCCGCCTTATCTTAGCTCAATGGTCACCATAGCAGCACCCACCCGTAGTCTGCGCTCCAGCAGGTATATCTCACTGGTCATTCCCAAAGCCAACACCTCCTTTGGCCGCCATTCCTTCCAGTTCTCTGCTGCCAATGACTGGAACGAATTGCAAAAATCTCTGAAGCTGGAGACTCTTATCTCCTCACTAACTTTAAGCATCAGTTGTCAGAGCACCTTACCGATCCTGCACCTGTACACAGCCCATCTGAAATTAGCCCACCCAACTACCTCATCCCTATATTGTTATTTATTTTGCTATTTTGCACCCCAGTATCTCTATTTGCACATAATCTCTTGCACATCTAGCATTCCAGTGTTAATACTAATTGTAATTATTTTGCACTATAGCCTATTTATTGCCTTACCTCCATAACTTGCTACATTTGCACACACTGTATATATATTTTCTGTTGTATTTTTTGACTTTATGGTTTTTACCCCATATGTAACTCTGTGTTGTTGTTTTTATCGCACTACTATGCTTTATCTTGGCCAGGTCACAGTTGTGACTAAATGAGAACTTGTTCTCAACTGGCTTACCTGGTTAAATAAAGGTGAAATAAATAAAAAATAAAATAAAATAAAAGTACCTGTGGATGTATTTCAAGGCCTACCTTCAAACTCAGTGCCTCTTCACTTGACATCATGGGAAAATCAAAAGAAATCTGCCAAAAAGATTGTAGACCTCCACAAGTCTGGTTCATCCTTGGGAGCAATTTCCAAACGCCTGAAGGTACCACGTTCATCTGTACAAACAATAATACGCAAGTATAAACACCATGGGACCACGCAGCCGTCATACCGCTCAGGAAGGAGACGCGTTCTGTCTCCTAGAGATGAACGTACTTTGGTGCGAAAAGTGCAAATCAATCCAGGAACAACAGCAAAGGACCTTGTGAAGATGCTGGAGGAAACAGGTACAAAAGTATCTATATCCACAGTAAAACGAGTCGTATATCGACATAACCTGAAAGGCCGCTCAGCAAGGAAGAAGCCACTGCTCCAAAACCGCCATAAAAAAGCCAGACTACAGTTTGCAACTGCACATGGGGACAAAGATTGTACTTTTTGGAGAAATGTCCTCTGGTCTGATGAAACAAAAATTTAACTGTTTGGCCATAATGACCATTGTTATGTTTGGAGGAAAAAGGGGGTTCTTGCAAGCTGAAGAACACCATCCCAAACGTGAAGCACGGGGGTGGCAGTATCATGCTGTGGGGGTGTTTTGCTGCTGGAGGGACTGGTGCACTTCACAAAATAGATGGCATCATGAGGAAGGAAAAGTATGTGGATATATTGAAGCAACATCTCAAGACATCAGTCAGGAAGTTAAAGCTTGGTCGCAAATGGGTCTTCCAAATGGACAATGACCCCAAGCATACTTCCAAAGTTGTGGCAAAATGGCTTAAGGACAACAAAATCAAGGTATTGGAGTGGCCACCACAAAGCCCTGACCTCAATCCTATAGACAATGTGTGGGCAAAACTGAAGGCCTACAAACCTGTGCGAGCAAGGAGGCCTACAAACCTGACTCAGTTACACCAGCTCTGTCAGGAGGAATGGGCCAAAATTCACCTTCAAACTTATTGTGGGAAGCTTGTGGAAGGCTACCCGAAATGTTTGACCCAAGTTAAACAATTTAAAGGCAATGCTACCAAATACTAATTGAGTGTATGTAAACTTCTGACACACTAGGAATGTGATGAAAGAAATAAAAGCTGAAATAAATCATTCGCTCTACTATTATTCTGACATTCACATTCTTAAAATAAAGTGGTGATCCTAACTGACCTAAGACAGGGACTTTTTACTAGGATTAAATGTCAGGAATTGTGAAAAACTGAGTTTAAATGTATTTGGCTAAGGTGTATGTAAACTTCCGACTTCAACTGTACATATATACATACATAAACTTCATGGTCTAGCCTATGTATTGTACAGTTGGACCAACATCTTTTATCATAAAATAGCAGATTTTAGACACTCAACAATCTTAATTTTCTGCCATATATATATATATATATATATATATATATATACAGTGGGGGGAAAAAGTATTTAGTCAGCCACCAATTGTGCAAGTACTCCCACTTAAAAAGATGAGAGAGGCCTGTAATTTTCATCATAGGTACACGTCAACTATGACAGACAAATTGAGGAAAAAAAATCCAGAAAATCACATTGTAGGATTTTTAAGGAATTTATTTGCAAATTATGGTGGAAAATTAGTATTTGGTCAATAACAAAAGTTTCTCAATACTTTGTTATATACCCTTTGTTGGCAATGACACAGGTCAAACGTTTTCTGTAAGTCTTCACAAGGTTTTCACACACTGTTGCTGGTATTTTGGCCCATTCCTCCATGCAGATCTCCTCTAGAGCAATGATGTTTTGGGGCTGTCGCTGGGCAACACGGACTTTCAACTCCCTCCAAAGATTTTCTATGGGGTTGAGATCTGGAGACTGGCTAGGCCACTCCAGGACCTTGAAATGCTTCTTACGAAGCCACTCCTTCATTGCCTGGGCGGTGTGTTTGGGATCATTGTCATGCTGAAAGACCCAGCCACGTTTCATCTTCAATGCCCTTGCTGATGGAAGGAGGTTTTCACTCAAAATCTCACGATACATGGCCCCATTCATTCTTTCCTTTACACGGATCAGTCGTCCTGGTCCCTTTGCAGAAAAACAGCCCCAAAGCATGATGTTTCCACCCCCATGCTTCACAGTAGGTATGGTGTTCTTTGGATGCAACTCAGCATTCTTTATCCTCCAAACACGACGAGTTGAGTTATTACCAAAAAGTTCTATTTTGGTTTCATCTGACCATATCACATTCTCCCAATCCTCTTCTGGATCATCCAAATGCACTCTAGCAAACTTCAGACGGGCCTGGACATGTACTGGCTTAAGCAGGGGGACACGTCTGGCACTGCAGGATTTGAGTCCCTGGCAGCGTAGTGTGTTACTGATGGTAGGCTTTGTTACTTAGGTCCCAGCTCTCTGCAGGTCATTCACTAGGTCCCCCCGTGTGGTTCTGGGATTTTGGGGTGAGATCTTGTTTGGAGCCCCAGATCGAGGGAGATTATCAGTGGTCTTGTATGTCTTCCATTTCCTTATAATTGCTCCCACAGTTGATTTCTTCAAACCAAGCTGCTTACCTATTGCAGATTCAGTCTTCCCAGCCTGGTGCAGGTCTACAATTTTGTTTCTGGTGTCCTTTGACAGCTCTTTGGTCTTGGCTATAGTGGAGTTTGGAGTGTGACTGTTTGAGGTTGTGGACAGGTGTCTTTTATACTGATAACAAGTTCAAACAGGTGCCATTAATACAGGTAACGAGTGGAGGACAGAGGAGCCTCTTAAAGAAGAAGTTACAGGTCTGTGAGAGCCAGAAATCTTGCTTGTTTCTAGGTGACCAAATACTTATTTTCCTCCATAATTTGCAAATAAATTCATTAAAAATCCTACAATGTGATTTTCTGGATTTTTTTTCTCAATTTGTCTGTCATAATTGACGTGTACCTATGATGAAAATTACAGGCCTCTCTCAACTTTTTAAGTGGGAGAACTTGCACAATTGGTGGCTGACTAAATACATTTTTTCCCCACTGTATATATATATATATATATATATATATATATATATATAAATATATATATATATATATATAGATGATTTACCATTGACGTGAATATGAAACTACAGCATAAAGAGTTCACAATATTTAACATACAGTACATTATAATTTATATTGCACTGCACACACATGCAATGTATTTTAAATGAACCCATGATCCGGATGACTTTGTCGATCCACAAAGCAAACAGAGAACAGAAGGGATTTTCAAAGACTTGACTTGATATCAATCTGCATATTTTACATCTCTCAGCTCCCAGGAACACCATATGGAATTGTTTGAGAGAATACATAGGGAGACAGGGGCTGTGTCATCCCAATTGGCCTATTTCCTACATAGTGCACTACTTTTGACCAGAGTCGTAGGGTGCCATTTGGGAGCCACACAGACACTTTCCAAACAAAACGTTTTCCCCTGGTTTTCGCACTTTGTCTACTACGCCTCTAGTCCTCACTTGGTGTTGTGCTTTTACATTTTAAAGCATTTATTATGATTTATTAGTTTATATTTCCTTGGGTGTTTTTGTGAAACACAGGGAGGGAGTCTTTGTAATCAAACAGATCTGAGATGGACAGAACAGGACCTGCATAAAGAATGAAAACTATTTGAGGTGCTGCCAGACTGAGCTGCTGTGATTGCTGGAAGCATTAATCATTTGCAATGCTGAAAACGCACAGTCTTTTCCCTGCTGTCAGTACAAATGAAATTTTAAAAATACTCAGAAAGGAAAGGCAGTAAAACACACCTAACACACACACCGACATGCACACGCGCACACACACACACACAAACAAACCCCTAAAACCTTCATGCCTCCACTCTAGTTAACGCAACATCTCAATTACTGATTGTCTTATTTTCTTCTCTAAAAAGGTCCATACTCCTTCTAGCTGTTAGGAGCCTTGAATGTTGAGCCAACGTTTGCACGCTTAAATTGTTTTGAAATTCATGACAGCCGTAATAAAGTATAATTCTCATATGGTCCTGCAGGCTTGTCTAATAGACTAGATGTAACATAGTAAACAAAAATCCGGGACCCTAAAATGTGTATGATATGTTACGTATGGTTACATAAGACAGAAGGTTGCTTAAGGTAAAAAGGAAAGGAGGATGGGTGGGCTTATAACATGAACTTCTGACAACCCAAAGTTTGTGTGTTCGACTCTCATTATGGACAACTTTAGCATTACAGCTAATTAGCAACTTTGCAACTACTTACTACTTTTTGGCTACTTTGCAACTACAATGAACAAAAATATGAATGCAACATGTAAAGTGTTGGTCCCATATTTCATGAGCTAAAATAAAATATCCCCAAAATGTTCCATACGCACATAAAGCTTATTTCTCTCAAATTAGTTTACATCCCTGTTAGTGAGCATTTCTCCTTTGCCAAGATAATCCATCCACCTGACAGGTGTGGCATATCAAGAAGCTGATTAAACAGTATGATCATTACACAGGTGGACCTTGTGCTGGGGTAAATAAAAGGTCACTCTAAAATGTGCAGTTTTGTCACACAACACAATGCCACAGATATCTCAAGTTTTGAGGGAGCATGCAATTGGCATGCTGACTGCAGGACTGTCCACCAGAGCTTTTTCCAGAGAATTGAATGCTAATTTCTCTACCATAAGCCACCTCCAACGTCGTTTTAGAGAATTTGGCAGTACGTCCAACCGGCCTCAAAACCGCAGAACACGTGTAACCACGGCAGCCCAGGACCTCCACATCCTGCTTCTTCACCTGCGGGATCGTCTGGGATGAATTGGATCACTGCCTGCGAGCCAGGCTAATCGCCCAACATCATTGCCCGACCTCACTCATGCTCTTGTGGCTGAATGGAAGCAAGTCTCCGCAGCAATGTTCCAACATCTAGTGGAAAGCCTTTCGAGAAGAGTAGAGGCTGTTATAGCAGCAAAGGGGGGACCAAGTCCATATTAATGCCCATGATTTTGTAATGAGATGCTTGACGAGCAGGTGTTTATATACTTTTGATCATGTAGTGTATACCGTAGCCCATATAGCCCATCTGCAGTACCTTCAGAAAATATTCACACCCCTTTACTTTTTCCACATTATGTTGTGTTACAAGGTGGGATTAAAATGGATTTAAATGTAATTTTTTGTTAACGATCTACACAAAATACTCTGTACTGTCAAAGTGGAAGAAAAATGTGAACATATTTTTTTTTTATTAATGGAAAATAAAACACATATATCTTCATTAGATAAGTATTCAATCCCCTGAGTCAATACATGTTAGAATCACCTTTGGCAGCAATTACAGCTGTGAGTCTTTCTGGGCAAGTCTCTAAGAGCGTTGCACACCTGGATTGTACAATATTTGCCCATTATTCTTTAAACAATTCTTCAAGCTCTGTCAAGTTGGTTGTTGATCATTGCTAGACAGCCATTTTTAAGTCTTGCCATAGATTTTCAAGCTGATTTAAGGCAAAACTGTAACTAGGAACATTCCGGAAAATGTAATGTCATCTTGGTAAGCAACTACAGTGTACATTTGGCCTTTTAGGTAATTGTCCTGCTGAAAGGTGAATTTGTCTCCCAGTGTCTGTTGGAAAGCAAACTGAACAAGGTTTTCCTCTAGGATTTTGCCTGTGCTTAACTCTATTCCGTTTCATTTTATCCTTAAAAAAATCTCCCTAGTCCTTGCCAATGACAAGCATACCCATAACATGATGCAGCCACCACCATGCTTGAAAATAGGGAGAGTGGTTTTCAGTAATGTGTTGTATTGGATTTGCACCAAACATACCAAGTTGTATTCAGGACCAAAAGTTCATTTCTTTGCCACATTTTTTGCAGTATTACTTTAGTGCATATTGCAAATAGGATGCATGTTTTGGAATATTTTTTATTCTGTACAGGCTTCCTTCTTTTCACTCTGTCATGTACAGTGGGGAGAACAAGTATTTGATACACTGCCGATTTTGCAGGTTTTCCTACTTACAAAGCATGTAGAGGTCTGTAATTTTTATCGTAGGTACACTTCAACTGTGAGAGACGGAATCTAAAACAAAAATCCAGAAAATCACAATGTATGATTTTTAAGTAATTAATTTGCATTTTATTGCATGACATAAGTATTTGATACATCAGAAAAGCAGAATACATATTTGGTAGAGAAACCTTTGGAAACCTTTGTTTGCAATTACAGAGATCATATGTTTCCTGTAGGTCTTGACCAGGTTTGCACACACTGCAGCAGGGATTTTGGCCCACTCCTCCATACAGACCTTCTCCAGATCCTTCAGTTTTCGGTGCTGTCGCTGGGCAATACGGACTTTCAGCTCCCTCCAAAGATTTTCTATTGGGTTCAGGTCTGGAGACTGGCTAGGCCAATCCAGGACCTTGAGATGCTTCTTACGGAACCACTCCTTAGTTTCCCTGGCTGTGTGTTTCGGGTCGTTGTCATGCTGGAAGACCCAGCCACGACCCATCTTCAATGCTCTTACTGAGGAAAGGAGGTTGTTGGCCAAGATCTCGCGATACATGGCCCCATCCATCCTCCCCTCAATACGGTGCAGTCATCCTGTCCCCTTTGCAGAAAAGCATCCCCAAAGAATGATGTTTCCACCTCCATGCTTCACGATTGGGATGGTGTTCTTGGGGTTGTACTCATCTTTCTTCTTCCTCCAAACTCGGCGAGTGGAGTTTAGACCAAAAAGCTCTATTTTTGTCTCATCAGACCACATGACCTTCTCCCATTCCTCCTCTGGATCATCCAGATGGTCATTGGCAATCTTCAGACGGGCCTGGACATGCGCTGGCTTGAGCAGGGGGACCTTGCGTGCGCTGCAGGATTTTAATCCATGATGGCGTAGTGTGTTACTAATGGTTTTCTTTGAGACTGTGGTCCCAGCTCTCTTCAGGTCATTGACCAGGTCCTGCCGTGTAGTTCTGGGCTGATCCCTCACCTTCCTCATGATCATTGATGCCCCACGAGGTGAGATCTTGCATGGAGCCCCAGACCGAGGGTGATTGACAGTCATCTTGAAATTCTTTCATTTTCTAATAATTGCGCCAACAGTTGTTGCCTTCTCACCAAGCTGCTTGCCTATTGTCCTGTAGCCCATCCCAGCCTTGTGCAGGTCTACAATTTTATCCCTGATGTCCTTACACAGCTCTCTGGTCTTGGCCATTGTGGAGAGGTTGGAGTCTGTTTGATTGAGTGTGTGGACAGGTGTCTTTTATACTGGTAACGAGTTCAAACAGGTGCAGTTAATACAGGTAATGAGTGGAGAACAGGAGGGCTTCTTAAAGAAAAACGAACAGGTCTGTGAGAGCCGGAATTCTAGGTGATCAAATACTTATGTCATGCAATAAAATGCAAATTAATTACTTAAAAATCATACAATGTGATTTTCTGGATTTTTGTTTTAGATTCCGTCTCTCACAGTTGAAGTGTACCTATGATAAAAATGACAGACCTCTACATGCTTTGTAATTAGGAAAACCTGCAAAATCGGCAGTGTATCAAATACTTGTTCTCCCCACAGTATGTTAGTATTGTGGAGTAACTACAATATTGTTGATCCATCCTCAGTTATCTCTCATTTTAGCTGTAACTGTTGTAAAATCACTATTGGCCTCATGGTGAAATCCCCGAGTGGTTTCCTTCCTCTCCGGCAACTAAGTTAGGAAGGGCGCCTGTATCTTTGTAGTGACTGGGTGTATTGATACACAATCCAAAGTGTAATTAATAACTGCACCATGCTCAAAGGGATATTCAATGTCTGCTTTTTTTTACCAATCTACCAATAGGTGCCCTTCTTTGCGAACCATTGGAAAACATCCCTGGTCTTTGTGGTTGAATCTGTGCTTGAAATTCACTGCTCGACTGGGACCTTACAGATAATTGTATGTGTGGGGTACAGAGATGGGGTAGTCATTTAAAATTCATGTTAAACACTATTATTGCACACAGAGTGAGTCCATGAAACTTATAATGTGACTTGTTAAGCACATTTATATTCCTGAACTTATTTAGGCTTGCCATAACAAAAGGGTTGAATACTTATTGACTCAAGACATTTCAGCTTTTCATTTTTAATTCATTTGTAAACATTTCTAAAAACATAATTCCACATTGACATTATGGGCTATTGTGTGTAGATCAGTGACACAAAATCTCAATTTAATCCATTTTAAATTCAGGTTGTAACACAACAAAATGTGGAAAAAGTCAAGGGGTGTGAATACTTTCTAAAGGCACTGTACCCTATTTAAAAAGGACTGAAGACAGAAACAGATCATTTGTTTCCATTTCAACATATTTATTAGTGAAACCAAACTAATGTAACATATCTAAATTAAATAGCCTAGTACACACCAAAAGTTTTTAAATGTTCAAATCAAAAGGCTATTGCACAGAAGAACGTGGACAGCCGGGTGCATCACAAATTCACAACCACTAGAAAGCAACATAATAAACTAAAGCACTGATAATTGGGAACGAGATCAGAATGACTGCTAAGGCTTGATCCATAAATTAAATTAATAAATAGGTAGCCTAGCCTACAAAACTAAATCAATCCATATGTTCAAATCAAAAGGCCTGATTAACATGGCATCAATAACACAGCCACATCCCGAGTCCCCGGTGCCGACACATTTAGAAATGAAAAGATTGTTTAGTATTTAGTTTAAAAGCACTGATGAAGACCAAGGGAATAAGAAACTCTTTTGAATGAGAAAACAGTAATCCACTTTGGGTAAAAAATACAAATAAAATACTTGTGTTTTCAAAGTTATATCCTACAATGCAATACTCGTGATCATTTTAAGGAGAACAAAATCTACTTAGCCTACTTTTGAACAGAAGCTTCGCTATTCGGCATCTTCCCAATTAAGTTTGGCTGCGAGTGATAGGGCCTATCACTCACAGACCACCTCTTTCAATGCATTGTGGAATAGTGTGCATCGAAATCAACTAGATGAAGTGCTGAAAATAGTATAACATTCTGCCATTTAAACCATACTCGATTTTAGAAAATTCACATACTCTATTTTCACATACTGAGAATCCATCATGCGCGATTGTGTTGTTTCCCGTTATTTGTTGATTTTGGTAGCGCCTCCCCATTTCTAATTGATCAGCTGTTGTCAAAGCTGAAAAGAGTACGATATTGGGCATTTAAAGTATACTCGATTTTCAAAATGTTGCATACTATTAAGCATTCTTTTTTCGCATACTTAAATGGTCTACTATATATGACGCAGCTATGGGTATTCGGACATAGCTAGCTTATTTCCTTTTGCAAACACATTTTATCCAGGTCTTTATCCAGGTCTTTATCCAGGTGTTGTTTTTTTCTCTTTCAGTTTCGTGTTGAATATATTTTAGGAAATACAAAATGAGAGCTGTTTTTATCTAAAGAAAAGTCACAGGAGCAAAAGGGATGACAAGGTTACATTGAAAATCGTATCTCTCTTGATGTTATTTTGATGCGACTAAACTAGCATTAAAAAAACAGCTAATGTTGGCACCGTTCTGTAAAGGCAGAGGTGACTGCAAAACAGTGAATGCATTTTTGGTAGTTTTACTTATCCTTTTCCACAGGCAAAATACATACATTTACAGCAATGGAATTCTTATTTTATGCTAAATGAATGGTTAATACAAGGACATTGAATGAATGAGTCATTGAACTTGCCCTAGGAGGATGACGTGTAATGTTAATCAAAATGTGAAAAGTCCAGCTAGAGTATCAATCAGTCTACACATGACGGCTACTTTGGTTTGTGTTTGTTTGAATAAGAATCATATGATGACTGTTCTTAGAGGTGATACACTGCACCAGGCTGACCTAAACCATGGCAATATACACAGACAAAAGAGAAAAATATGCACATCCAACTTATCAGGTGCAGGACAGAAGAACGTATAAAAAAAGGGAAAAAAGGAATGTCCGCAACTCTGGTATGCTCCCATGGTGATCTAATCAGACGCACAAAAAATACAACATTTCGATCCGAGTTGGATCTTCACCAGGGTGTATGCCCTGACAAAGATCCTACTCGGATCGAAATGTTGTCTTTTTTGTGCGTCTGATTAAAACACCATGGGAGCATACCAGAGCTGCGGACATTCCTAATGTACACAGACACCAACAAACTAGCACAGGATTCATTTCTGAAATCTGAGATTCCAGAGAGTGACACAGGCCTATAGTTCATGTTATACCCAATCTATTTTACAGGGGTGTATTTTTCAGCAATCAAGAATTACAGTCATAGATTAATACACAGCAAATTCTTCAGTGTTAAATCAACAGAGAGAGTGTGGAACCATATAAACACTGGAAAGTGATGACAACACAGTGCTTGGTGTAAAGCCTTATTTCCCAGAGTGCCTTTTGCGTGAATTGTAGAGTTACCACCCATGACTATATTTGTTAGTAACATGGTTGTTGCATTGATCTACAGTGGAGAAAAAAAGAATTTAGTCAGCCACCAATTGTGCAAGTTCTCCCACTTAAAAAGATGAGAGAGGCCTGTAATTTTCATCATAGGTACACACAAATTATGGTGGAAAATAAATATTTGGTCAATAACAAAAGTTTCTCAATACTTTGTTATATACCCTTTGTTGGCAATGACACAGGTCAAAATTTTTCTGTAAGTCTTCACAAGGTTTTCACACACTGTTGCTGGTATTTTGGCCCATTCCTCCATGCAGATCTCCTCTAGAGCAGTGATGTTTTGGGGCTGTCGCTGGGCAACACGGACTTTCAACTCCCTCCAAAGATTTTCTATGGGGTTGAGATCTGGAGACTGGCTAGGCCACTCCAGGACCTTGAAATGCTTCTTACGAAGCCACTCCTTCGTTGCCCGGGCGGTGTGTTTGCGATCATTGTCATTCTGAAAGACCCAGCCACGTTTAATCTTCAATGCCCTTGCTGATGGAAGGAGGTTTTCACTCAAAATCTCACGATACATGGCCCCATTCATTCTTTCCTTTACACGGATCAGTCGTCCTGGTCCCTTTGCAGAAAAACAGCCCCAAAGCATGATGTTTCCACCCCCATGCTTCACAGTAGGTATGGTGTTCTTTGGATGCAACTCAGCATTCTTTGTCCTCCAAACACGACGAGTTGAGTTTTTACCAAAAAGTTCTATTTTGGTTTCATCTGACCATATGACATTCTCCCAATCCTCTTCTGGATCATCCAAATGCACTCTAGCAAACTTCAGACGGGCCTGGACATGTACTGGCTTAAGCAGGGGGACACGTCTGGCACTGCAGGATTTGAGTCCCTGGCGGCATAGTGTGTTACTGATGGTAGGCTTTGTTACTTTGGTCCCAGCTCTCTGCAGGTCATTCACTAGGTCCCCCCATGTGGTTCTGGGATTTTTGCTCACCGTTCTTGTGATCATTTTGACCCCTCGGGGTGAGATCTTGCGTGGAGCCCCAGATCGAGGGAGATTATCAGTGGTCTTTTATGTCTTCCATTTCCTAATAATTGCTCCCACAGTTGATTTCTTCAAACCAAGCTGCTTACCTATTGCAGATTCAGTCTTCCCAGCCTGGTGCAGGTCTACAATTTTGTTTCTGGTGTCCTTTGACAGCTCTTTGGTCTTGGCCATAGTGGAGTTTGGAGTGTGACTGTTTGAGGTTGTGGACAGGTGTCTTTTATACTGATAACAAGTTCAAACAGGTGCCATTAATACAGGTAACGAGTGGAGGACAGAGGAGCCTCTTAAAGAGGAAGTTACAGGTCTGTGAGAGCCAGAAATCTTGCTTGTTTGTAAGTGACCAAATACTTATTTTCCACCATAATTTGCAAATAATTTCATTAAAAATCCTACAATGTGATTTTCTGGATTTTTTTTCTCAATTTGTCTGTCATAGTTGACGTGTACCTATGATGAAAATTACAGGCCTCTCTCATCTTTTTAAGTGGGAGAACTTGCACAATTGGTGGCTGACTAAATACTTTTTTCCCCCACTGTATTTTCAGTTCTTTGGACTTTACCAAGTGAGATCCTGAGCAACTATGTTATCATTAAAATGTAATTATTGAACACAATACAATATGTATTTTGAGGGCCTACACTCTAAACATAACATGTAAGTGTTGAATTAACACTCATTGGTGTAAAATAACCCCGTTGTTGGTGTTAATAACCAGAGTTGAACCAAAGCCACGCCCACATTATCATATTTCCCAGCATGCTCTATTGCAGGTTGATTTTAATACTTATTTTTTTCAATATCTATGTTTTTGCATGTACATTGATTGATTAATACATGTTATGCTTCTCAAATATAAATGACATACATTTTCTAAACTAATCCAATATGTTACTTGGATTTATTGCACCTGTTACTGAAATGGTTGTTCCAGTTTAGATCCTTTAGGTAGTCTCATATTTCAGTCTTCCCAACCTTGGCAGTCATTCCGAATGCAGGTTGCGGGTGATAAAAAAATCAGAAGGTTGACTATCCCCACTCTGGCAGAATTTCAATAGGAATTACACATCACTTTGCAAGCCAGCATAATGTGATAGGTTGTATGAATAATTAGTGATGTAAACCGAGGCTTTCTGAAGGCTTTGGTGCTTTCACCAAATTGTGCCGAAAAACGGTTCATTACTCAGAGCTTCATTATCTGTTCACAATGCACATTAGTGACATCTGCTGGTCAGCAATAAATAGCAGCGTGTGATTATCAGATAGACAGGTTTTTTTCACTGCTTTCATCAAAACTCCATTCCACAGTTAGCTTTAGTAGCTTCCCTTTTTTGCTTTCAAGTTAACTATTTTTCAAAAACTGAATCTATGGCATTATTTAGGATGCTTAACCCTCTACAGTCTAAGCCCTGTCATTCGCCTTTTACGAGTCTGAGTGGCCCTGCGGGGGGTGAACAGGCAGAAAACAGACACCTTCAGCAAGTCAGCAGATCATCTTGTGATCTGCACGTGTTACTGGGTAAAACACCAGCCAGGCATTTGAGGGCTGGGGATGTGTATCCCAACTTTTTTTTACTCTTTGCAACAAAGAGAAAATGGCACCAAAATAGAGCAAAGGACATTTAAACCTGTTACCTGGACAATGTATCAAACTGAAAAACTCATGACATGTTGATATAAACTTGAAGCATACTGTGATGTAAAAATTGTATAATGAGTATTTGCTGTAAAATCAAATGTATGAAATTAACCAAAAGCATGTTTGGTACCTACAGGGTACATTTAAATTGGGGACATTTAAATTGTTTACAAGTACAAAACATTCTGTGAACACTTATGAGGACATCTCAGATTTATCTCATATGAACATAAATGTGCGGTGTTCTCTGAATCAACAGGGCGGTCCCTTGCTACCCTGTCAGTCCTATCAGAGCCCACTCTATAAATTACAGGACTTGCAAACAGATGTCAGATCAAGTTTCTTCGCAGTGCGGCCACACCAAGTTGAACTGAGTGATCCCATCTCCTTGGAAAACAAACACAGATCAACTTTTCCTATCCTACTCAGACAGAAGCAATCATCCCCGAGGGTATCCTGCGAAAATGCTGTTTGCCTTTGAGACTAACTTACTAAGTTCGCAATCCGTCCCGGCTGGGACCAAAGGAAGGATTCATTGCACGGAAGCAACTCTAATAGACTTTACTGAGGACTGAGAAAGAGAAAAAGTAGGTATCGCTCCTTCGGCTGTACACTACTCCGGCCCGCTGGCCTCAGCTCCACTGGCGAGAGAGACTGGGATAACCATCCTCCAACCAACTGAATCCCACTTAGAGGATACAACAACATACAAGTAATTTGCCCTGTCACATTATTCATATCCTATGAAAGTGCCGTTGTGTGTGTAACGTGGTGGGAGTCACTGAGTTAGATGGTAGGTCTAATCTACGAGCCCATGGTCAATACTGTCCCGGCATTGTCTACATTCAGATGCTAACTGATAGCTTGGTTCATTGTGTATTCCTGGTTGGTGAAGATATATCATTTTGCGGTTGTGAAAGCCTGTGTCGGTGTAGCCTCTCACATTTTCTCTTTCAATTAATAAGATCATATCATTCTCAAAGTCCTGTGAATATGTTATTGTATTTGCCTGAGTTAAGTACGGAAGCTATTCATATTGACTTGTGGAGACTCTCATCTCAATAACTGTGTTGTATCCCATTATAAACTGGGTAGTTTTAGCCCTGAATGCTGATTGGCTGTAAGCTGTGGTATATCAGATCGTATACTACGGGTATGACACAATACTTTTTACTGTTCTAATTATATTGGTAACGATTTTATAAAAGCAATAAGGCACTTCGGGGGTTTGTGGTATATGGCCAATATACCATGGCTAATGGCCGTATCCAGGCACTCGACCTTGAATCGTGCTTAAAAACAGCCCTTAGCCGTGGTATATTGGCCATATACCACACCTTCATTGGCCTTATTTCTTAAATATAGCCTTGTTCCTTCCATCCACACACAGCATGGCCCCTACTTGTGAATATAGCCTTGTTCCTTCCATCCACACACAGCATGGCCCATACTTGTGAATATAGCCTTGTTCCATCCATCCATCCACATACATTACATACAGTACAGTATGGATGTCCCAGGATATGCAATCTAAGGTGAGAGGATCATTGAACTTTATCTACCGGGAACCATGTGGAATGCCATTGAGCCCCCATAATGCAATGCTCTTTACAGTACTGTACAAACAGGCAACCGTATGCGTGACTAGCCTCATCACCATGGTGCTGGCTCATTGTGATGTGGTGTTTTCTAATGAAGAACTGACTCTTGTTAGTCTCAAGGGCTTTTCATCAGTGTGAGAGAAAATATTCTAACAAAGGGCCCTGTCTGAGTGATGAAGGTCAGTGTGGTTACGTCCCAAATAGCACCCTATTCCCTATATAGTGTACTACTTTTGACCAGAGCCCTATGGGCCCTGGTCAAAAGTAGCGGACTCGTAGGTAAAAGGGTGCTATTTGGGGCACAGCCTGCGTCTGGCTCTTACAGTCCTGATTGTCTTTCCAGACTCTGAAGCATCCCTTTGGCATCCCTATGGCATCCTTGGACTACACAGGGTGCATTGTGGGAGCCTATGGTCCTGACCTCATCGACATGCCTGAACCCCACTAACAAAACATGGAGCGCCTGCCTATGTGACATTTAGCCTGCGTCCTAAATGTACATTTACGTCATTTAGCAGACGCTCTTATCCAGAGCGACTTACAGTTAGTGAGTGCATACATTATTTTTTATTATTTTTTCATACTGGCCCCCCGTGGGAATCGAACCCACAACACTGGCGTTGCAAACGCCATGCTCTACTAACTGAGCTACATCCCTGCCGGCCATTCCCTCCCCTACCCTGGACGACGCTGGGCCAATTGTGCACTATATAGGGAATAGGGTGCCATTTGGGACGCAGTCTTACTAATTTACTGTCATGTCTGTACACTCTTAGAAAAAAGGGTTCAAAAATGGTTATTTGGCTGTCCCCATAGGAGAACCCTTTTGGGTTCCATGTCAAACCCTCTGTGGAAAGGGTTCTTCATGGAAACCAAAAGGGTTCTACTTAGAACCCCAAAAAAGCTTTTTTAGGTTCTAGATAACACCTTTTTGTCTAAGAGTGTAGTGTGGTGTCCGTGTGGCGAGTGTGTCAATGTCTACTGGGTGGGTCTGTCTGTGACGAGTCATCACTGTACAACATTTCCTGCAATTTTTATGGTACAATTTTGTCTGCACAGTAGCCAGTAAGTCACAATAAAAGTACAGAACATGGTATTTGGATTCCTAAAATACGGTATGGTACAGTATTCTGTGGGGTACAGCATTCTGTTAATGAGCCAGAGATTCTTTCCCTGCCCACAACATTTTCCCACAATGCACCATAATTCACAGTATGCTGCTGTAAATATACAGCAAAACAGGTAATACAGTACTTTAGTGTATAATATTATTGTAACATTTTACAGCAGTGTAGCAGAATGCTATTGAGCTCCCATAATGCATTGCTCTTTACAGTACTGTTATATACAGGGCTAACTGCAATTTTCTTGCAATAAATGTACAGCAATTTGTTACAGTGTAGCAGATAGAAGATAATTAATGCGTCCCAAATGGTGCCCTATTGCCTACATAGTGCACTACTTTTGCCAGGCCCACAGTGCACTATATAGGGAATAGGGGGCCATTTGGGATGCAGGTCATTGTCTTTTTGAGATGCTTTCAGCGTAGAAGCCTACATGTTGCAGCAGGGCCCTCTCTAATCATTGTGTGCTTTGACTAAACGGAACAGAGCCGTAGATGAGTATGATGGGAGCGGATCAAAAGCTAAAGCTAAAGTAGACTGCAGGACAGGCTCAACCGTCCCTACCTCCTCACTCCCTCCTTTATTCCCTCCAGCCCTCCTTTTCTCACATCCCTCTTGTCTATGACCTACAGTCACTCTCTTTCTCTCTTCCTCCTTCCTTCCTTCCCTCCCTCCCTCCCTTCCCTCACCGTCTTTCGGATGGGATGTTAAGTGGGTGTTCTGACTCTCTGTGGTTAGTAAAGATCCCATGGCACATATCGTAAGAGTAGGGGTGTTAACCCCGGTGTCCTGGCTAAATTCCCAATCTGGCCCTCATACCATCATGGCCACCTAATCATCCCCAGCTTCCAATTGGTTCATTCATCCCCCCTCCTCTCCCCTATAACTATTCCCCAGGTCGTTGCTGTAAATGAGAATGTATTCGCAGTCAACTTACCTCCCGAGTGGCGCAGGGGTCTAAGAAACTGCATCGCAGTGCTAGCTGTGCCACTAGAGATCCTGGTTTGAATCCAGGCTCTGTCGTAGCCGGCCGCAACCGGGAGACCCATGGGGTGGCGCACAATTGGCCCAGGGTAGGGGAGGGAATGGCCGGCAGGGATGTAGCTCAGTTGGTAGCGCATGGTGTTTGCAACGCCAGGGTTGTGGGTTTGATTCCCACGGGGGCCAGTATGAAAAAATATATATATAATGTATTCATTCACGAACTGTAAGTTGCTCTGGATAAGAGTGTCTACTAAAATGTAATGCCAAATCTTTTCAGTCTCCTGAGGGGGAATAGGCTTTGTCGTGCCCTCTTCACGAATTGCTTGGAGTGTTTGGACCATGATAGTTTGTTGGTGATGTGGACAACAAGGAACATGAAGCTTTCAACCTGTTCCACTACAGCCCCCTCGATGAGAATGGGGGCGTGCTCAGTCCTCTTTTTTTTCCTGTAGTCCACAATCATCTCCTTTGTCTTGATCACGTTGAGGGAGAGGTTGTTATCCTGGCACCACACGGCCAGGTCTCTGACCTCCTCCCTATAGTCTGTCTCATCATTGTCGGTGATCAAGCCTACCACTGTTGTGTCATCAGCAAACTTAATGATGGTGTTGGAGTCGTGGCTGGCCATGCAGTCATGGGTGAACAGGGAGTACAGGAGGGGACTGAGCATGCACCCCTGAGGGGCCCCCGTGTTGAGGATCAGTGTGGCAGATGTGTTGTTACCTACCCTTACCACCTGGGGGCGGCCCGTCAGGAAGTCCAGGATCCAGTTGCAGAGGGAGGTGTTTAGTCCCAGGGTCCTTAGTTTAGTGATGAGCTTTGAGGGCACTATTTTGTTGAATGCTGAGGTTTAGTCAACGAATAGTATTCTCACGTAGGTGTTCCTCTTGTCCAGGTGGGAAAGGGCATTGTGGAGCGCAATAGAGATTCCATCATCTGTGAATCTGTTGGGACGGTATGCAAATTGGAGTGGGTCTAGGGTTTCTGGGATAATGGTGTTGATGTGAGCTATGACCAGCCTTTCAAAGCACTTCATGGCTACAGACGTGAGTGCTACGGGCCGGTAGTCATTTAGGCAGGTTATCTTGGTGTTCTTGGGCACAGAGACTATGGTGGTCTGCTTGAAACATGTTGGTATTACAGACTCAGTCAGGGACATGTTGAAAATGTCAGTGAAGACACTTGCCAGTTGGTCAGCACATGCTTGGAGTACACGTCCTGGTAATTCGTCTGGCCCTGCGGCCTTGTGAATGTTGTCCTGCTTAAAAGTCTTACTCACATCGGCAACAGAGAGCTTGATCACATAGTCATCTGGAACAGCTGATGCTCTCATGTATGCTTCAGTGTTGCTTGCCTCGAAGCGAGCATAGAAGTTATTTAGCTCGTCTGGTAGGCTTGTGTCACTGGGCAGCTCGCGGCTGTGCTTCCCTTTGTAGTCTGTAATAGTTTTCAAGCACTGCCACATCCGACGAGCTTCAGAGCCGGTGTAGTACGATTCAATCTTAGTCCTGTATTGACTCTTTGCCTGTTTGATGGATCGTCGGAGGGCATAGCGGGATTTCTTATAAGCGTCCGAGTTAGAGTCCCGCTCCTTGAACGCGGCAGCTCTACCCTTTAGCTTAGTGTGGATGTTGCCTGTAACCCATGGCTTCTGGTTAGGGTATGTACGTATGGTCACTGTGGGAACGATGTCATCGATGCACTTATTGATGAAGCCAGTGACTGATGTGGTGTACTCCTCAATGCTATCGGAAGAATCCCGGAACATATTCCAGTCTGTGCTAGCAAAACAGTCCTGTAGCTTAGCATCTTCGTCATCTGACCACTTTTTTATTAACAGAGTCACTGGTGCTTCCTGCTTTAGTTTTTGCTTATAAACAGGAATCAGGAGGATATAGTTATGGTCAGATTTGCCAAATGGAGGGCGAGGGAGAGCTTTGTACGCATCTCTGTGTGTGGAGTAAAGGTGGTCTAGAGTTTTTTTCCCTCTGGCTGCACATTTAACATGCTGGTAGAAATTATGTTGAACGGATTTAAGTTTTCCTGCATTAAAGTCCCTGGCCACTAGGAGCGCTGCCTCTGGATGAGCGTTTTCCTGTTTACTTATGGCCTTATACAGCTCATTCAGTGCAATCTTAGTGCCTGCATCGGTTTGTGGTGATAAATAGACAGCCACGAAAAATATAGATGAAAACTCTCTTGG
Organism: Coregonus clupeaformis; assembly: GCF_020615455.1. Lineage (NCBI taxonomy): Eukaryota > Metazoa > Chordata > Actinopteri > Salmoniformes > Salmonidae > Coregonus > Coregonus clupeaformis. The sequence goes on along the minus strand of NC_059231.1, from coordinate 15,786,249 downwards.
TAAATAGTGTTGTCTACAGCTTATCATAAGATACTCTACCTCAGGCGAGCAAAACCTCGAGACTTCCTTAGTATTAGATTTTATGCACCAGCTGTTGTTTACAAATATACACAGACCGCCACCCCTTGTCTTACCGGAGTCAGCCTTTCTATCCTGCCGATGTAGCGTATATCCCGCCAGCTGTATGTTATCCATGTCGTCGTTCAGCCACGACTCGGTGAAACATAAGATATTACAGTTTTTAATGTCCCGTTGGTAGGATAACCGTAAACGTAGGTAGTCTAATTTATTTTCAAATGATTGAACATTGGCTAATAGGATTGATGGCAGATGCAGTTGACTCGCTTGCCGTCGGATCCTTACAAGGCACCCCGACCTACATCCACGATATCTCCGTCTCTTTCTCCTGCGAATGACAGAGATTTGGGCCTTGTCGGATGTCTGTAGGATATCCTTCGTGTCCGACTCGTTGAAGAAAAAATCTTCGTCCAATACGAGGTGAGTAATCGCTGTCCTGATATCCAGAAGCTCTTTTTGGTCATAAGAGACGGTGGCAGAAACATTATGTACAGAATAAATTACAAATAACGCAAAAAAACACACATAATAGTACAATTGGTTAGAGGCTGTAAAACGGCTGCCATCTTCTTCGGCGCCATTTCTACTAAGAGAGAGAGAGAGAGTTGCCCTTTTCTTGTGGCAACAGGTCACAAATCTTGCTGCTGTGATGGCACACTGTGGTATTTCACCCAATAGATATGGGAGTTAATCAAAATTGGGATTGTTTTCTAATTCTTTGTGGGTCTGTGTAATATGTGTCTCTAATATGGACATACATTTGGTAGCAGGTTAGGAAGTGCAGCTCTGTTTCCACCTCATTTTGTGGGCAGTGTTTACATAGCCTGTCTTCTCTTGAGAGCCAGGTCTGCCTACGGCGGCCTTTCTCAATAGCAAGGCTATGCTCACTGAGTCTGTACATAGTCAAAGCTTTCCTTAAGTTTGGGTCAGTCACAGTGGTCTGCCACTGCGTACTCTCTGTTTAGGGCCAAACAGCATTCTAGTTTGCTCTGTTTTTTTGTTGATTCTTTCCAATGTGTCAAGTAATTATCTTTTTGTTTTCTAGTGATTTGGCTAATTTCTCTCTCTCTCTCTCTCTCTCTCTCTCTCTCTCTCTCTCTCTCTCTCTCTCTCTCTCTCTCTCTCTCTCTCTCTCTCTCTCTCTCTCTCTCTCTCTCTCTCTCTCTCTCTCTCTCTCTCTCTCTCTCTCTCTCTCTCTCTCTCTCTCTCTCTCTCTCTCTCTCTCTCTCTCTCTCTCTCTCTCTCTCTCTCTCTCTCTCTCTCTCTCTCAGTGAGAGGCAGGAAAGGAAGCCATCACTAATTAACGTCTAAGATCATGCAGCCATCTGTGTGCTGAGACAGTGATTGACTCGGAGCCTCCAGTCCCCTTCACAGACACAGACACAGACACACACATACACACACACAGAGACAGAGACACACACGTCTGGCAGAGCAGACTCAGTAATGCTTAAGGTCTTTATTTATGAATTTATCCTCCTTCCTGACAAGCTGTCTGCATCCGAAATGGCACCGGCTCTATAGGGTGTCATTTCAGACACAGCCTCGGTCTCTGCATGCCTATTTCACATGATACAGACATGGGATACATGCACAGCAAATTCTGCAGTGTTAAAGTAACACACTGTGTGGACCCTTATAGACACTGAACAGTGTTGAATTAACACACTGCTTAGTGTAAAACTTTATTTGCATATTTCCCAGAATGCCTTGCCTTTCGAGTGAATTGTAGAGTCACCATTCATCATTGAATTTGTTAGTGAAAGAGAAATGCTTTTTGCATACATCAATTTTCACTCCTATGAACTTTACTAAGTGACATAAGTGAATATGTTATTATAAAACATTTAATTATTTAACACAATACAATATGTACTTAATAAGGCCTTATTTTGAGGGCTTACAGTAAAAAATACTGGGGTGTTTGGATGACCCAACAGCTGGGTTATTGAGATATGACCCAGCGGGTCAGATCAGAAGACCGGAGACTTGGCTTAGTAGGGGCGTGGCTTTCAGGAAGTTATTCTTCACCACCCATGAGAGTAAATGTCATTCCAGTTAATCTGTTCTGTTGAATTGTTATCACCTGTTATGGTTGAACATAGACTTTTGCAGCTTTCATTTGGCTAACAGAAGTGTATGACTTCCTTAAAAACCTATTCAAATCTCAATGTGTTAGTAACCACTTCATTGCAATATCTAAATAATGTTTTGGTATTAAAATATGTGATGTGCAATACTATTCAAGGAACATTTTACATAGTGTACAAACTTCAAATGTTCAACAGGAATGATATTTACTCTCATATGTGGCCCAAAAATGTCTAAAGGCCAAGACCCTAATAAGCCACACCTCCTGAAAACTATGTGTAATTCCTAATGAAATCCAGCCAGAGTGGGGATGTCCAACTTTCTGGACCTTTAATCACCCACAACCTGCATTCAGAATGACTGCCATGGTTAGGAAGACTGAAATATGAGACTACCTAAAGCACATGTGTCCAACTCATTCCACGGAGGGCCAAGCGTCTGTACGTTTTCACTCCTCCCTTGTACTTGGTTGATGAATTATGATCACTAATTAGTAAAGAACACCTCTCACCTGGTTGTCTAGGGCTTAATTGAAAGGAAACCCCTGAAACACACAGACGCTAGCTCCTCCATGGAATGAGTATGACACCCCTGACCTAAAGCATCTAAACTGGAACAACCAATTCAGTAACAGGTGCAATAAATGTATACAGTATTTGAGAAGCAAAACATTAATTAATCAATTAATGTACAGTACATGCAAAAACATAGCTATTGAAACAAACAATTCTTAAAATCAACCTGCAATAGAGCATGCTGGGAAATATGATGGCCGTGGTTTTGGTTCAACTCTGGTTATTAACACCAACACTGGGGTCATTTTACACCAATGAGTGTTAATTCAACACTTACTGTCACGGTTTCGGCCGAGGCTGCTCCTCCTCCTGGTTCGGGCAGGCTTCGGCGGTCGTCGTCCCCGGAGTACTAGCTGCCACCGATCTATGTTTCATGTTCGATTGGTTTTGTCTGGATGTTGTACACCTGTGTCTTGTTAGTCCTCGTTAGTGCCCTATTTAGTTCTCGTTGTGTGTGCTTGTCGTTGTGTGTGATTGTACTACTGTTTCGTGTTTTGGAGCTACATTTTCCCTCCAGTGTTTGAGAGGGTTGTTTGCACATGTTTGTGCGTCATTCGTTTTGTCGCCTGTGTGCGTCGTGCATTTTGCCTTCGGGCTTATTTTGCTTCGGTTGGATATATATTTATTGCACTAAAGCCTTTGGACTGAGCCTCTGTGTCCTGCGCATGATTCCTACACCACACCCACCTTCAGCACGCCTTGACACTTACAGAGTTAATTGTTATGTTTAGAGTGTAGAACCTCAAAATAAGGCCTTATGAAATACATATTGTATAGTGTTCAGAAAAGTAATTTTAATGATAACCTATTTGCTCAGGATTGCACTTGGCTAAGTCCATAGGACTGAAAATGGATGAATGCAACAGCCATGTCTCTGTCACTAACAAATACAGTCATTGGTGGTAACTACAATTCACTCGAAAGGCAAGCCACTCTGGGAAATAAGGCTTTACACCAAGCAATGTGTTAATTTAACACTGTTCTAGTGTCTAAAGGGGTCTATGCTTTAAGTGTTAATTTAACTATCTCAGTACTGATTTAACCCTGGAGTATTTGCTGTGTGACAATGAAGGCAAGACTGAAGGCGAGGGATCAGACTTAAGAAAAATCTTCCACAGTATTGTATAGCGGTTACAAGGTGATCCCCATGGAAATATGGCTCATGTGCATTCAATCCCTTACCTGTAGATTTGCTAGAGTAACCGTAGCCACCTTAGCAGCCTCAGCTCCCTCCCTCTGCAGGTCATTTCCATTTAGATAGGCAGGGCGATGTGATGGCAACTTTGTGTGTCCCAAATGTCACCCTATATCTCCTATTTAGTGCACTACTTTTGACCAGGACCCATAGGGAATAGGGTGCCATTTGGGACGCACACTTTCTCTCTCGACAGAAGCTATGGATAAGTTGATATGCTCCACATGGCTTCTCCTTCTTTTGAAGTACAGAGGCCACATGGAGGACAGTGTTGATTAGCCTGCTTTGGCTCATCAGACAGGAAACCTGACGGAAAAACGGTCTTCCATGAATACCTATCATCGGCCCATATAGAGCCCCACAGTGGAGGTGTCATAATACCCATAAAACCTAGCGGTCATACAGGGAAATTGTTCCAATCATTTTTCCACCATTAATTTTTCCCATAGGGGATTTTAGAAACACTTAAAATAAGGGCTGTGTTTCATGTAGGCTTACCCTGGCGTGACGTTTTGATAACCATGTAAATCTCTCTTGGACAAGGTGACTTTTATAAATATATTTGGCTCTATTTACTCTCAGATTCGAAAATGCTAATTAGCATCAAAGTAGACATCATGCAAAACTACAAATCCCTGCAAGCTCCTGCACGTCATCTCTAGCTGACACCTTTGCTAACAGGTATTGTGTCAATTTTAAACTTGAACAAGACAGTTCACAGAATTGTCCATTTAAAGATATTTGCAAATTTATTTATTACTACATTTAGCTAACATTAGATAATTAATCCAGACATTCTTACCTTTGCCTGGATTCAGCAGTTTCTTCCAGATACTCATGGATTTGTAGTTCTTTATGATAGCCACATTAGCAGCTAATTAGCATTTCAATTTTGGGGGGTAAATTAACTCTGATGGTTGCTGCAGTTACCTTGGAACTGATGTTACACCACCATGGTAGGTAAGTGGTGTGTTATACAATGCAGGTTATAGCCACTCAACCTACAGCTAAGCTACTTAATCTACAGTGAGGCTACTCAACCCTGTTAGTTCTCGAGAGACAGAGTTTTCCACTGAACAACTAAATCCCCTGATTGAACTAATGGCTGTGCTGATTGAAGGAAACTCTGCCTAGGCAAGCATGAAAAGTGGTGGAAAAACATTCAAGAGAGGTTTTATAGCAAGCCTCTCAGTAAAGCCACTCAGTAGTTACCATTTTCTGTTGCAATTTCAGCCTTGTTTCTCTCCCCAATCACATAGGGCACAACAACACATCAAGCATACCTGAACTGACTCATTTCTCAATAGCTTGGCCTGCAGTGACAGAGATATTTCAAAACAAAATTAATTGGTCAAAACCATAAAGGGGACTGGGACACAATGTCTTTGGCCCGGTTTCCTGGACACAGATTCATTAAACCTAGTCCTGAACTGAAAATAATCTCCATTAAAAGGGCTTTTTAGTCCAGGACTAGGCTTAATGAATCTGTGTCTGGGAAACCGGCCTTCTAAGTTCAATGCAGCTATATTTAGGACACAGGAGTTCAAAACAGGTGCTACATGGTTCTACCTGGAACCAGGAAAGGTTCAAGGTAGCGCCGAAGAACCCTTCATTGTTCTAGGTAGCACATTTTTTTCTAAGAGTGTAGACACAATAGACAGACCAGGAAGGAAATAATTTAATTGCGAAGGTTAGCTTGAGCCAATTTGTCCATATTAACAAGGACGTGCAATGGAACAAAATAAACAATTATTGACATTATTGAACCATGAAAATGGATCGTTTTCATCAGGGCAGCAGTGTACTGTACTTGGTCACATTTGTTTTTTATCACGATTTGTGTTTCTGTAGCAATGGCCAATCATGCACGTATGCACGCACTCATGCCTCCTGCCATTGTTCTCATTCTCACTCCCCAGCAATCGAGCAGAGGAAATGAGTTAGAGGTTTCCTCTCTCACCACCTCCCATGGTGTCTCTTCCACCCAGGGTCAAACGCATCAATGAGTCCTACCTGAGACCTGACAGTCCCACATCTCATCCAAGCAACCAAGCCATAGGAATGCATGGTATCCAGGTAACTGCCAAAATAAAGGAAACACCAACATAACGAGTCTTAATAGGGCTTTGGGCCACCACGAGCTGCCGAACAGCTTCAATGTACAATGGCATAGATTCTATAAGTGTCTGGAACTCTATTGGTGGGGATGCAACACCATTCTTCCACAAGAAATTCCTTCATTTGGGGTTTTGGTGGTGGAAAACACTGTCTCAGGCACCGCTCCAGAATCTCTCATAAGTGTTCAATTGGGTTGAGATCTGGTGACTGAGACACACCCACACCCACCCTTTAAACCCCCTATGCTCATTTGAGACCCCTCTTTCAAAGTCACTGAGATCTCTTCTTTTAGCCATGGTAGCCAAAATAATGGGCAACTGGGCATTTTTATACATGACCCTGAAGCATGATGCTTAATTAACTCAGGAACCACACCTGTGTGGAAGCACCTGCTTTCAATACACTTTGTATCCCTCATTTACTCAAGTGTTTCCTTTATTTTGGCAGTTACATGTATGTCATATCCTCAGCCAAACCCATTTAGAAACTCAAACTCACATTTGCACCTACCTCAGACTATACAAACACAAATTGTGGATTGTCTCAGAAATACCCCCCAATAATTTGAATCTAACCCCGTGCTCTGTGAAGACCACATTACTATTCTGCTTCCTGTAAACAGTGATAGATATGGGGCCAGGGACCAGGAGTAGGCTACATCTAACCTTAGTGTATGGAAAGTAAGGTTTAGCATAAGCCTCTATAATCCCTGTGTCTGTTGATAGTGGTCCTGATACCCACCACAGCATGGCTTACTATTGTGGTATACACCTCCACGTCTGCCTCTAGCCTCACTAATAATCGCAAGGGGAGGTCCATCTCACATGTCAGGCCTGAAAGGAGAGGTGTGGTGTGTTGTGTGTGTGTGTGTGTTATGTGTGTGTATGTCAACAGAGTCATTAGCAGCAAGAATGCTGCTGTGATTTCTCATTTCACACTAGACCTTTGATTGTTAGGCAAAGTTACATATGTAGGATCTTAATTTGATCACTCTTTTGTTGCTGAGAATTTTCCTGAACAGCAGGAAATGCAAACTTGTAGTATATTCGAGGTTTAAAAGGCTTCTAAAGTTAGTAATTTCCACTTTAAAATGCAAGACTTGATTTGCCACAATGAAAGATGTATGTACCCCTAAACAAATGTCCATTAATTATAATCCACATAATAATTCACATTTCCTGTTGCTGCAGGATTATTTTCCTGCTGTATAAAACTGGCTCAAATTAAGATCCTACATCTGTATGCTGTTGTGCAGTACAGCATGCACTCATTTCTAATGACACCTGAATCACCTGAACACCCCCTCTCTTTTTTCTCACTGGTGTTGGGAAATAAAGGGAGTGGGCCTCCATCATGTCAGCAGCACAGGAGAAGGGAGGAAAATTTGATTTGATTTGATTTGATTTGATTTGAATTAATGGAGTTATCCCGATTGGATATCTCCAGAAAATTCCTCCAAAAAGAACTCGGTTTCAAACACACCCAGGTGAACTGCATCTTAACCCTCCCCTATGGGAAAGGCTTCGATGTTAGTTTTGCCGGTGTCAGCTTCCTGAGGGAGTTCTGGAGGAGACTCCAGAATGCCCTGAACACCCAGGGGTCCCTGACAGCAATGTTTGAGGTGACTAAGCTGATGGACAATAGCATTAAAACCGTTATTGTCTGTATGTATAACGAAACTGTACAACCGGAGGACGTTGCAGTATGGTTGGACAGGTACTGCAAAGTGAGGGGGCCCCTGACCCAGGTGAAGGATCCTGATGGGATCTGGACAGGGGCCTGGACGGTCACTGTCCAGCAGAGGGAGGATCCCGGGGGCTATGGTGGGTTGAAAGCCATCCCATCCACCATAGTCCTCGGAGAGAACAGGGGCCATGTTCACTACCAGGACCAGCCTAAGCTGTGTGGTGAGCATGGCCACCTAGGAGACACCTGTGACAAGGTGGTCTGCATGAAGTGCCGGGAGGTTGGCCACCGCTACGAGGATTGCATGAATGGAAGGTTGTGCAACCTCTGTGGCGAGCGGTCCAATCTCATCTGCAGCTGCCCCTCCTCCTGGGCCAATGGGTCAGGGCTGGCAGGATGGAGGTGGTGGTCATGGACCGGGCTTCTGAGCGCCAGGTGGAAGAAATGGCAGTTGCCACGGTGGCGGTAGTGGAGGAGTTAGTTGAGGAGGTGGTGGCGGTAGTGGAGGAGGTGGTGGCGGTAGTGGAGGGCGCGGAAGGTGCGGTGGTGGAAGAAGTGGGAGGGGAGGAAAAAACCCTCCCCACCCCAACCCCCCTGCCCCAGACTGAGGTGATCCCTGAAGGAGAAAGGGCCGAGAAAGACGGCTCTGGAGAGGCTTTGAGTGAGAGCTCCCCAAGTGGGTCAGACAGTATGGTGACAGTGTCGGAAACGAGCCTGTCAAGGGAGGGAGGTACAGGAGAGGTGGGGGAGACTCTGGACGAACACCTTCCCCTATGGAAGAGAAACGCTGAGGAGCTCTCCAACCCCGAACAGGGTGAGGGGAAAAAAGGTAAATTGGAGTGGGAGAGCTCCCAGGGGAGGAGGAATCCAGGGTCTTCCCTTCCAACTCCCTTAACTAAGACTCCTTTTTAAACCCTGTTTTAACCTCCTCTCCCTACCACCCCCCTTACCCCGTAGAGAGAGAGAGAAAGGACCTGATAAGTAACCCCTTTTAAACTGTTCTAATGCCTTCTTTCTTTTTAGCACTGTTTTTAATCTAGTTCAACAGGGCTTTGATTTTAACCAGGAAATTAAAGAAGTAAAGAAATAAATTGCATTTTTAGCAGAACAGAAGAGCAAGGGGGTTATTTTAACATTTACATTTACATTTTAGTCATTTAGCAGACGCTCTTATCCAGAGCGACTTACAGGAGCAATTAGGGTTAAGTGCCTTGCTCAAGGGCACATTTACGTCATTTAGCAGACGCTCTTATCCAGAGCGACTCACAAATTGGTGCATTCACCCTATAGCCAGTGGGATAACCACTTTACAATTTTGGGGGGGTAGAAGGATTACTTTATCCTATCCCAGGTGTTCCTTAAAGAGGTGGGGTTTCAAATGTCTCCGGAAGGTGGTGAGTGACTCCGCTGTCCTGGCGTCGTGAGGGAGCTTGTTCCACCATTGGGGTGCCAGAGCAGCGAACAGTTTTGACTGGGCTGAGCGGGAACTATGCCTCCGCAGAGGAAGGGGAGCCAGCAGGCCAGAGGTGGATGAACGCAATGCTCTCGTTTGGGTGTAGGGACTGATCAGAGCCCGAAGGTACAGAGGTGCCGTTCCCCTCACTGCTCCATAGGCAAGCACCATGGTCTTGTAACGGATGCGAGCTTCAACTGGAAGCCAGTGGAGTGTGCGGAGGAGGGGGTGACGTGAGAGAACTTGGGAAGGTTGAACACCAGACGGGCTGCGGCATTCTGGATGAGTTGTAGGGGTTTAATAGCACAGGCAGGGAGGCCAGCCAACAGTGAGTTGCAGTAATCCAGACGGGAGATGACAAGTGCCTGGATTAGGACCTGTGCCGCTTCCTGTGTAAGGCAGGGTCGTACTCTCCGAATGTTGTAGAGCATGAACCTGCAGGAGTGGGTCACCGCCTTGATGTTAGCGGAGAATGACAGGGTGTTGTCCAGGGTCACGCCAAGGCTCTTCGCACTCTGGGAGGAGGACACAACGGAGTTGTCAACCGTGATGGCGAGATCATGGAACGGGCAGTCCTTCCCCGGGAGGAAGAGCAGCTCCATAAGAAGTAAAGAAAGGGAATTAGAAGAGGGGGAAAAGTGCACTAGGTACTTTTTTAAGAAGATTGTTAGCAAGGGTAGGTTAATGACAGGGTTGAAAAACAAAGACCGGGTTTTAAAAACAGACACAGAAGGAATGAAAAAAGTAGTTGAGGATTTGTGTGGGGAACTGTTTGGGGTAAAAGATGTGTGTGAGGAAACCATGGGGGACGTATTAACATACATTGACAGGACTTTACCCAACACAGACGACCTAACAAAAGACCTGACAATGACAGAACTCGACAAAGGACTGAGACATTTTAAGAGGGGTAAATCACCGGGGGAGGACGGCCTCCCTTTGGAGTTTTATCTGACCTTTTGGGATGTTTTAGCCAACAAACTTCTGACTGTTTTTACTGACTTTGAACAACTCGACAGACTACCTGACAATTTTAGAGTAGGAATCATGACCCTTTTACACAAGAAAAATGACAGGACTGACCTGAAAAACTGGAGACAGATTACCCTTTTAAACTTTGACTCTAAACTTTTTACTAAGGTTTTAACACTCAGAATGTCTTCTGTTTTAGGGGAGGTGATCCGCCCGGACCAAGCCTGTGCCATTCCGGGAAGGAAGATCACGGACAGCCTAGTACTGATCAGAGATGCCATCTGTTATGTGAGAGACAGAAACATGCGGCTTGTAGTACTAAATTTTGATCGGGTCTCGCACCAGTCCCTCTTCAAGGTACTGCAAAAAAAATGGGGTTCCCTGAAATGTTTCTAGCTTGGGTGGGATTGCTGTATGGGGATATCACCAGCAGAATCCTTGTAAATGGGCATTTGTCAAGAGCAGTGCGAGTACACTGCGGCGTCCATCATGGGTGTCCGTTGTCTCTCCTTCTGTTTGTGGCTTGCATTGAACCACTGGCACAGGTCTTGAGAAGGGACCAACGGATCAGTGGGGTGGGTATCCCGGAGAGTGGGGGGATGACCGCCAAGTTCTACATGGACGACGTCAACATTTTATGCACTGACCTTCTATCTGTCGACAGGACAGGACTGACTGGTACGGACGAGCCTCTGGGGCGAGACTGAAAAGAGACAAGACAGAGGCCCAATTTTTCGGACCGTGGGCAAACTCAGACTACCACTGATGGTTAAAATGACGGACATAAGGGTACTGGGTGTAAAATTTGACAGGGAGGGAGGAGGGAGTGGCAATGGACTGGGATTTTAGGGACAGTAAGACAGAGACTGGGCTTTTGGGGACTAAGACGGCTGACCTTTGAGGGCAAGGTTTTAATCATCAAGGCTGTGATTTTACCTGCTTTTATTAATCAGTTCTGTTTTTATCCCCCCACGAATAACTCTTTTAGCTCTGGACCGGATGCTGTTTTATTTTCTGTGGGGAAGAAAGTGGGAGAGGCTGAGGAGGGAGGTGGTGAAGAGGCCCAGGCTCAAGGGGGGGAAAGGCTTGCCTGACCTCTACTTGTTCCTGGGCAGCCACTACACAGCGTTACATCTCACTCTGCCACCTCCCCGGTGAACAACAAGACCCAGGCCCTCGCACGGTTCTGGCTGGGTCAAACCTCAGGACCCTGAGGCTGATCCCAGTCGACCTGCGAGCCCCAGTCTCTTTCCTGCTCCCCACACACTATGTCCAGCTCCAAAAGATTTTAAGACATTTTAAACTGGAAAATGAGGCTGTCACAGTTTAAACAAAACACTGCTCTCTTCTCTCTCTTGTGCAGGAAAGGGAACCAGTGTGTCCAGTGCGCAGGCTCGCTATAGGTGAGCCCACAACGGTTTGGCGTAACGTGGCCCATCCTGCTCTGCTGAATCGGCACCCGGGACCTGTCCTGGATGGTCACCCATGAGATCTTCCCAGTCAGGGCCGTTATGCACTCCCGGGGCATGGCGAGGACATCCGTGTGCCCCCGACCAGGCTGCGGCCAAGACGAGTCGGTGAGGCACTTGCTCTGGGAGTGTAGAGCCGCCAGGGACCTGTGGAAGGAAGCAGGCCCCCTGATCTCACCATGTTTTCCAGCAGGGGAGGACCTAACGCCCCAGCTCGTGCTGTACGGGGTGGGCCGAAGGCCTATAGCACCAAAGGCCTTCATGAAGCTCTGGCCCACCCTCACGTGTCTGAAGGACGCATTGTGGTCCTCCTGCAACCTGCTGGTAGGAAAACGGGTAGAGACCACCCCCCAGGCAGTGGCTTTGGTAGCCACAGAAGCCCTGGGGTGGTATGAACGAAAGGGGGACTCGACCCCAGACGAAGTTCCCCCACAACATCTAAGGTCCCGGCGGCCACGGCCTGACAGCGCTGTGGCGCCTAGGGTGATGCGCCTAGGGGAGGGGTCTCCTCTGGGCCCCAACGGATGGGTACCGAGTTGATTCGGAAGAGGATGAGGAGGCATTTTTGATAAGGACTCACCCCGTTCCTGTACAAAGGACCAAAGACAGCTTTTTAACAAAGTGACTTTTGAGAGGTTTTCCATGTCTTCAAAATGTTTTACCTTTGTTAAATCATTTGTGCACATTTTAAATGGCTTTTTACAGATTGGCTTTTTGCAAGAAAAGGTAATTTTATGCATGGTTGTTTTATTGTTTTAAATAAACAACTTGTACTTTTTTAAATGTAACATACAATGCTGGTTTTCATGCTTTTTATGCCGTTTTTATGTGTATAAATGAGTTAAAAATATATATGCGCAGCGAAGCCTTTTTGTCTTCTACCAAACCAATACCAAACCAATCAGGTGGTTGTTCGATGAAACGAAGCTTCAGACGTCATTGATTACGTGCTTCTGATAAAGTGATACAGGCATCGGCACACATCACTAGTTATTAACACCAACACTGGGGTTATTATACACCAATGAGTGTTAATTCAACACTTACAGAGTTAATTGTTATGTCTGGAGTGTAGGACCTCAATAAGGCCTTACGAAATAGATATTGTATTGTGTTAAATAATTACATTTTAATTATAACATATTCGCTCAGGATATCACTTGGTGAAGTCTACAGGCCTGAAATTGGATGAATGCAACAACCATGTCTCTGTCACTAATAAATACAGTCATGGGTGGTAACTCTACAATTCACTCAAAAGGTAAGGCACTCTGGAAAATAAGGCTGCACACCAAGCAGTGTGTTAATTTACACTGTTCCAGTGTCTATACGGGTCCACACTATCAGTGTTAATTTAACCCCTCAGTGTCGATTTAACACTGGAGAATTTGCTGTGTGCTTTTGATAGGGCTCAAAAGTAGTGCACTATATGATCCCATTTGGGACACACATTAGTCTTCTATCCTTCTCCCACCTCTTCTATAAAATCATGAACCTGTGCTGTCTGTCATCACCGTACTAGACTACTTCACACAGAACTCAGGGGTGAGCACAATGTGCTGTAAAGAGTGCTCCATTCCATGCATGCTTTGGCTGCATCCCCAATGGCACCCTATTCCCTTCATAGTGCACTACTTTTGACCAGAGACCTGGGCCCTTACTTAGGCTTTAGGGCCTATATTCCATCACATTTGCTGTTTGTCACTGCAATATGTTAAAAGCACTGCAATGGGATGAATAATGAATGCCCTGGTCTCTCCAGGCTCCTGTGTGGTGTTGACTGACTGTGGAGGAATAATCACTTTGGCCTTGGACAATGTTAATTTCCCTATCTATGTTAAGCCCCTCCCTCCTTTCTGCATGGCCTGCCTCCTATTCTGGGAAATCAGAATGCACCCGTGTTATGAACACACTTTTGGAGAATATAGAACAGAGTTGAATACGGTGAGTAAAATTGTGTTTTGGTTATGCTGATGTGTTTGTATTGTAATTTAAGATGTAAAGTGCTTACACGATTGAATTCAGGAGAATAGAATGCAACAATTCTCGCATTTTGACAGCTCAATTAATAGTATTTGGCTCCTCTTATTCAACCAATATTCCACTCGTCGGCTGTGCAGAATCAAACTGTGCAGAATAATGCAAAAATTCCTTTCTATATCAACAGCTTTCTGTCGCTCTGTAACAATAAGCCAAACACTGTTTTAAAGATGGACACAGTTTGGAAGAATTTAGGAGGGAGAGAAAGGATGGGCATTGTGTTTGACAATGATGATGTGGATTTGTATTAATTTGAAATGTAATGTTGTAAAAAAATAACACATTTTGTATTTTTCCAGCAATGACTCAATGACTATTTATCTTTAATACCCAATGTTCCACAGGGATGGTGGCCCATGTTGACTCCAATGCTTCCCACAGTGGTGTCAAGTTGGCTGGATGTCCTTTTGGTGGTGGACCATTCTTGATACACATGGGAAACTGTTGAGCATGAAAAACCCAGGAGTGTTGCAGTTCTTGACACAAACTGGTACGCCTGGCACCTACTACCATACCCCGTTCAAAGGCACTTAAATATTTGTATTTGCCCATTCACCCTCTGGATGGCACACATACACAATCCATGTCTTAATTGTCTCAAGGCTTAAAAATCCTTCTTTAACCTGTCTCCTGCCCTAATCTATACTGATTTAAGTGGATTTAACAAGTAACATCAATAAGGGATCATAGTTTTCACCTGGATTCACCTGGTCAGTCTATGACATGGAAAGAGCAGGTTTCCTTAATGTTTTGTACACTCAGTGTATACATTACAGTGTATCCAGCAGCTCTCAGGTGATGTGGTGGGCTAGTGCCGATTTAATTGATTACAGCTCATAGTTGGCAATTTTCTAAAGGTTATGGACGGAGCAGCGGCATTTATGTGCAGAATAGTCACAAAGATGGCATCGCTCTAAAGGTTACAAAACACATAAAGGCAGGCATTAACTCCAAAGACCTCTGCAAATAAAAGCATTCCCTCAGTATATGTGCTTTTCTCCTACAGGGGATAACCATTTTCTATTCGAATCATTAAAACAGTTGCAGCTGCATAGCCTGCATACAAATACTGCATTGAAGACAAAAAAAAAAGAACTATAATTATGGACACAACAGGTAAAAGATGAGGCCTAGCATTCATTTTTCCTAATGTGTTGACAGTCTTCCATTGGAATTTGGAGTGCCATTTAGTAGAATTTTGGTGTTTTATAAGAACTCAAATGTTCCAGTAATCTATTCTGTCTAAAATCCACAATAAATCCTGGACTGTAAATGGACAATACTGAAGAGTACATATACAGTATGCTGAACTAAGCCATAGTTTGATCTGTGCACTCTTTCGTTGGTATAGATCCCATGCATTCTAGCCATGCTTCCTTCACCCTTATTGAACTGACTCCCTATTATTGGAATGTTTACACGTGCAGAACTCTGAGAACTACTACCATAAAAGGGTTCTGGAACTGAAGTGTAACGTGGCATGATTAATCATGTATGAGACTGCTGTTTAATCAAAGTCATCAAGCAATTGGCTAGCACTGCGTCATAGCTGTAACAGGGCCCTGTTTCTGCCTTGTTCCATGCATTAGCCAGACTTAATCACATGAATCACTACATTGATGTAATGGGCTATGTAAAAATTAGATTATTATTGGGACAGTGACATATTTTTTGTTGTTTTGGCTCTGTACTCCAGGGGTTTGGATTTGAAATGATACATGACTATGAGGTTAAAATGCAAACAGTCAGCTTTAATTTTAGGGTATTTTCATCCATATCAGGTGAACCGTTTAGAAATTACAGCATTTTTTTAAGGGACCAAAACTATTGAGACAAATTCACTTATACGTACACTACATTACCAAACGTATGTGGACATCTGCTCATCGAACATCTCATTCCAAAATCATGGGCATTAATATGGAGTTGGTTCCCCCTTTGCTGCCTCCACTATTCTGGGAAGGCTTTCCACTAGATGTTGGAACATTGCTGCAGGGACTTGCTTCCATTCAGCCACAAGAGCATTAGTGAGGTCCGCCACTGATGTTTGGTGATTAGGCCTGGCTCGCAGTCGGAGTTCCAATTCATCCCAAAGGTGTTCGATGGAGTTGAGGTCAGGGCTCTGTGCAGGCCAGTCAAGTTCTTCCACACAGATCTTGACAAACCACTTCTGTATGGACTTCGCTTTGTGCACGGGGGCATTGTCACATTGATACAGGAAAGGGCCTTCCCCAAACTGTTGCCACAAAGTTGGAAGCACAGAATTGTCTAGAATGTCATTGTATGCTGTAGCATTAAGATTTCCCTTCACTGGAACTAAGGGGCCTATCCCGAACCATGAAAAACAGCCCCAGACCATTATTCCTCCTCCAACATGCATTTGGACAGGTAGCTTTCTCCTGGTATCAGCCAAACCCAGATTCGTCCGTCGGACTGCCAGACGGTGAAGCGTGATTCATCACTCCAGAGAACGCGTTTCCACTGCTCCAGAGTCCAATGGCGGCAAGCTTCACACCACTCCAGCTGACGCTTGGCATTGCGCATGGTGATCTTAGGCTTGTGTGCGGCTGCTCGGCCTTGGAAACCCACTTCATGAAGCTCCCGACAAATAGTTATTGTGCTGACATTGCTTCCAGAGGCAGTTTGGAACTCAGTAGTGAGTGTTGCAACCAAGTACAGACGATTTTTACACGGTACGCGCTTCCGCACTCGGCGGTCCCGTTCTGTGAGCTTGTGTGGCCTCCCACTTCTGGGCTGACCCGTTGTTGATCCTAGACGTTTCCACTTCACAATAACAGAAGTTACAGTTGACTGGGGAAGCTCTAGCAGGGCAGAAATTTGACGAACTGACTTGTTGGAAAGGTGGCATCCTATGACGGTGCCACGTTGAAAGTCACTGAGCTCTTCAATAAGGCCATTCTACTGCCAGTGTTTGTCTATGGAGATTGCATGGCTGTGTGCTCGATTTTATACACCTGTCAGCAACGGGTGTGGCTGAAATAGCCGAATCCACTAATTTGAAGGGGTGTCCACATACTTTAGTATATATAGTGTATGTGTATAAAAGTAGTAAAAAGTTAAGTATTTGGTCCCATATTCATAGCACACAATGATTACATCAAGCTTGTGACTACACGTTTGTTTTGGTTGTGTTTCAGATTATTTTGTGCCCAATAGAAATTAATGGTAAATAATGTATTGTGTAATTTTGGAGTCACTTTTATTAAACACTTCTACATTAATGTGGATGCTACCATGGTTATGGAAAATCCTGAATGTATCGTGAATAATGATGAGTGAGAAAGTTACAGATGCACAAATGTCATACCCCCAAGACATGCTAACCTCTCACCCAGTGTTGTACTACTCGAGACCGATCTCATATTATTGAGTGTCTCGGTCTTGTCTCGGTGTCGGATACATTTGTACTCGGTCTTGACTCGGTCTCGGACAATGACCCAAAACACACCTCCAGGCTGTGTAAGGGCTATTTGACGAAAAATGAGAGTGATGGAGTGCTGGCCTCTTCAATCACCTGACCTCAACCCAGTTGAGATGGTTTGGGATGAGTTGGACCGCAGAGTGAACGAAAAGCAGCCAACAAGTGCTCAGCATATGTGGGAACTCCTTCAAGACTGTTGGTAAAGCATTCCAGGTGAAGCTGGTTGAGAGCATGCCAATAGTGTGCAAAGCTGTCATCAAGGCAAAGGGTGGCTACTTTGAAGAATCTCAAATATAAAATATATTTTGATTTGTTTAACACTTTTTTGGTTACTACATGATTCCATATGTGTTATTACATAGTTTTGATGTTTTCACTATTATTCTACAATGTAGAAAATAGTAAAAATAAAGAAAATCCCTGGAATGAGTAGGTGTGTCCAAACTTTGACTGGTGCTGTATTTGCAGAAATCCATTCAGGTGCTTTTTGTGGCTTTTGGCGAATGCATTCTATAGATCTAAAGTCGCGCTGCTGCAACTGCCTGTAAACACACAGTCCAGTTCAAAGTGAATTATGGCAGGCCCATGTGGAAAATGGCTCGTTTGAATAAAGGCCTACTGTAGCTCTGATTGGCTATAGCGCACCAGTCTGTGTAGACTCCGGTCCTGGACAAGACAGATGTTTTTATTCGGTTTTATTTACTGCAGTGTCTATTAATTGTCAAAATGCATGGCCGCTTCCCCTCTTTATATTGCTGTAGAATTTTCACAAATGCCTTTGTATACATAATTCCCAAACATTCTAAGAATTTATGAAAACGTGAAAATGACCGTATCTAAGTGGTCGCTTATCATATATTTTTTAAAAGTGTCATATTCTTCCTGGGAGTGTATATGAACAGATTTTTTATAAGATTGAATGTTGCTAAAATGCTGTCAGTTCCACTTTAAATGCAACAACGTTTCACACACATAAGTTATTTTCAAAGAGATGGCTAACAACAGCAATCGCGCTGCAATAAAAAACACAGTTGCACTCACCAGATGATGATCATTTGAAACTTAACTTCTTGTTGAAAGTTATTCTTAAAAAGGGAGAAGTTAACAAATTAGCAACAACGTCGTCTTTGATAACACCTGCAGCAGCAGCTGCAAACTAGCCGACAACAAAAGCTAGAGAGCTAGACCGTGGGAAAACTACTGCTCGCTATTGCGCAGTGACCTGTTGGCCTTCAAGAAGGCAGAAGTTTCCATATGTTTTTGTAAAAACGGTCCCATCCATTAAGTCAAAATGTGATTGGTTGATTCCACTGTCACTCCAAAATGTTGCCCTAATACAGTTGAATGGCAGATGTCTTTATCCACTGTAGCTTCTGATGGCCTAGCCAATGGCTGACTTAGCTAGATAGATTAATCTCTCCAGAGACCAGCAAAGAAAAATCCTAAATTTGATATTTTTTTCTCTTCAGTGTTAACCCTTTCCTTTCCAACATAAACCGAAGAGATTACATCAGAACATAATTGAAAATAATAATATAATTATAATTATATTATTATAATAATTATTGTATAAATCCTTAGCCCTTCTCTGAAGGCGTAGTTAGCCCATTGTTCCCCACTGTGTTTGGGTTAGTAATAATTTGTAGAGTGGCTCTATTTTCCCTCAGCATGCATTTTTTCACTATTCTGAATGTCTAAAGCAGGGGTGGGCAAACCTTTTGGCTCAGGGGCCACATACTACACTGCTCAAAAAAATAAAGGGAACACTAAAATAACACATCCTAGATCTGAATGAATGAAATAATCTTATTCAATACTTTTTTCTTTACATAGTTGAATGTGCTGACAACAAAATCACACAAAAATTATCAATGGAAATCAAATGTATCAACCCATGGAGGTCTGGATTTGGAGTCACCCTCAAAATTAAAGTGGAAAACCACACTACAGGCTGATCCAACTTTGATGTAATGTCCTTAAAACAAGTCAAAATGAGGCTCAGTAGTGTGTATGGCCTCCACGTGCCTGTATGACCTCCCTACAACGCCTGGACATGCTCCTGATGAGGTGGCGGATGGTCTCCTGAGGGATCTCCTCCCAGACCTGGACTAAAGCATCCGCCAACTCCTGGACAGTCTGTGGTGCAACGTGGCGTTGGTGGATGGAGCGAGACATGATGTCCCAGATGTGCTCAATTGGATTCAGGTCTGGGGAACGGGCGGGCCAGTCCATAGCATCAATGCCTTCCTCTTGCAGGAACTGCTGACACACTCCAGCCACATGAGGTCTAGCATTGTCTTGCATTAGGAGGAACCCAGGGCCAACCGCACCAGCATATGGTCTCACAAGGGGTCTGAGGATCTCATCTCGGTACCTAATGGCAGTCAGGCTACCTCTGGCGAGCACATGGAGGGCTGTGCGGCCCCCCAAAGAAATGCCACCCCACACCATGACTGACCCACCGCCAAACCGGTCATGCTGGAGGATGTTGCAGGCAGCAGAACGTTCTCCACGGCGTCTCCAGACTCTGTCACGTCTGTCACGTGCTCAGTGTGAACCTGCTTTCATCTGTGAAGAGCACAGGGCGCCAGTGGCGAATTTGCCAATCTTGGTGTTCTCTGGCAAATGCCAAACGTCCTGCACGGTGTTGGGCTGTAAGCACAACCCCCACTGTGGACGTTGGGCCCTCATACCACCCTCATGGAGTCTGTTTCTGACCGTTTGAGCAGACACATGCACATTTGTGGCCTGCTGGAGGTCATTTTGCAGGGCTCTGGCAGTGCTCCTCCTGCTCCTCCTTGCACAAAGGCGGAGGTAGCAGTCCTGCTGCTGGGTTGTTGCCCTCCTACGGCCTCCTCCACGTCTCCTGATGTACTGGCCTGTCTCCTGGTAGCGCCTCCATGCTCTGGACACTACGCTGACAGACACAGCAAACCTTCTTGCCACAGCTCGCATTGATGTGCCATCCTGGATGAGCTGCACTACCTGAGCCACTTGTGTGGGTTGTGGACTCCGTCTCATGCTACCACTAGAGTGAAAGCACCGCCAGCATTCAAAAGTGACCAAAACATCAGCCAGGAAGCATAGGAACTGAGAAGTGGTCTGTGGTCACCACTTGCAAAACCAGTCCTTTATTGGGGGTGTCTTGCTAATTGCCTATAATTTCCACCTGTTGTCTATTCCATTTGCACAACAGCATGTGAAATGTATTGTCAATCAGTGTTGCTTCCTAAGTGGACAGTTTGATTTCACAGAAGTGTGATTGACTTGGAGTTACATTGTGTTGTTTAAGTGTTCCCTTTATTTTTTTGAGCAGTGTATATGCATGACAAAACATGTGAAGCCTTTATTCATTTTCACAATGAGACATATGCTTGCAGAACAATTCTACCCTTGTACCATCTCTACCCTTGTTTTTTGTGAACACATTTTTCACAAAATGTTCACAAAATCGATATAATTTATAACATCGCAGACATAGTCAAACACACACAGATCCTGCATCTCTACCCTTGCAAAGTACAATCAAACTTACAGTCACAATATGCAAACTTTAAAATAGATATATATTATATGACTGGAGACATGCAAAATGTAACAGCAGATGTGTAAAAAAAAAACTATTCTAAAATTTGAGTGAAACATATGGTAAGAGCATCCGTTTCATTTGAAATGGTCTATTTTTGAAAGCATATTAAGGAACAATTCTAATCTCCATTGTGAGCCATATTTACAGTTATCCAATTACCTCAGCCCAAATCTGACTGATTAGTTATTACCTGTATCCAAGTGCATTGCTGGATAATTCTCACTGCATAACCATCACCATGAAAAAGCATCATCCTTGCCTACCCCAGTCACGGTTATTAGAGTCTTAATGTGAACAATGGGTCTGGTCACCTCTCTTGGCAAGGGCATCAAAGTCTGGTGTCATCTTTGATGTAGAGATTCTCAGAACAGCTGACAAGTGGTCATTTGTTACATTTGACCTGTGACGGGATTTGTTGTAATTCATGACTGAGAACGTTTGTTCACACACATATGTGGACCCGAATTAAACAAGCATCCATTGGGCGTGCTTTTTAATGTTTGGAAACTTTGTTTCATTCAGTGAGCCATAGAACTGGTCTATTGTTGCTGTTTTGTACTTCTCCTTCAAAGCACTGTCACATTGGATGTCGATGAGCTCCAATTGTGTGTCTGGTGGTGCTTTCTCACTGTCGAAATACAGGGGTTATGATACAAGCTCCGATCAAAGTGCTACTGTATGTCTCAGTGCGGCACTGCGATGTGGGCATGTTCAGTGCAGCCAGTGTCGGAAATTGAGCGAGAGACCGGCTGCTCATTTGTCTGGAGAACAACATAAGTTTGGCCTTGAATGCTTTCATGTTGGAATACAGTTCATGCACAAAAACACAATTTCCCTGCAGTTTCACATTTAGATCATTCAGATGCCCCAATATGTCCACACCAAAAGCAAAGTCGCCCAGCCAAACTATGTCTTTCACCTCTGAGAAGTCGTCAGCTTTACCAACCATATCAAGGAACATACCTATCTCCCCTCTCAGTTCCCACACACGGCAAAATACTTTTCCCAGGCTTAGCCAGCGCACATTTGAATGGTACAACAAGTCCTGGTGCTCTGCCTCTGTGTCATTGAGCAGCTGAATGAACTGACGATGGTTAAGCCCCCTTGCCCGTATTTAGTTTACAAGTTTTACAACCACTTTGACAACATTTTCCAGCTTTAACACACTTTTACACAGGGCTTCCTGATGAATAATACAGTGAAGAAATATCAATTCCTCCGAGTTAGGGCTTTCTTCTTTTACTTTGTCTTGTAATCTTGTTTTTACAGGTTAGAATTGGTGATCCATCCGTTGTGACGTTTGCTCCACGGTTGATTAATTTTTTCCAAGCAGACAGACACCCTGTCATATAAGTCAGAGCCCCTGGTTGTTCCCATCATTGATTCCATCGCAAGAAGGTCCTCTGTTATTTCAAAGTTCTCATTTATTCCTCTGACAAAAATTAAAAGTTGAGCGGTGTCTCTGATGTCAGTACTCTCATCCAGTGCTATAGAAAAAATATGGAAGGCATCTGCTTTTTTCTTCAACTCGGAGATTAGCTCCTCACCTATCACTTCCACACGCCTGGTGAAGGTTCTGTGTGATAAGCTAATTTTCTCGAATTGGCTTTTACTCTCAGGACAAAGTATACCAGCAGTCTCCACCATACACTCTTTCACAAACTCCCCTTCAGCAAAAGGCTTGCTATGCTTTGCGATTTTATGTGCCACTACGTAGCTTGCCTTAGTTACAGAGTCTTGAGTAGAGCACCGTTTAGTACACATATTTTGTTGGGCTTTTAAGTTTGTGGCAAGTTTTGAGGTCTTCCTTGCCTTTTCCTGAGAGGACAGATTGCTAGCGTAGTTATTAGCATGCTTGCTTGAAAAATGACGATTGAGGTTATATTCCTTAAAAACAGCAACACTTTCTTGGCATACCAGACATACCGCCTATGGTAGTGTGACCAACACGATCTCACGGTTAGACACGGTTTGACTTCAGTATTCAATGTTTGTCCAGGGGTTGGATAAACATCACAATTCTACGTTTAAGGCTTACGCCCATCCGCCATCCCTAATGCCCTAGTAAGCTCAGTTGGTAGAGAATGGCGCTTGCAACGCCAGGGTTGTGGGTTCGATTCCCACGGGGGGCCAGTATGAAACAATTTATGCACTCACTAACTGTAAGTTGCTCTGGATAAGAGCATCTGCTAAATGACTAAAATGTAAATGTAAGCTGCAAGCCTACTTGATGGTAATAGTGCTCACCGTCGCCACTAGTCTTCGATTTTGAAGGCATCTCCCGACGTCCTGGGGACCTAGACGAACATTGAAAATCGCCATGGATCTCGATTGACCTGGCTGAGTGTGACACATGGTCTAATTTAGCAAAATAAGATTTTCCCACACAGGAAAAAGGCAAAACATCCAAGTAAGGATATTATTATTAATATATATTGTATAGCGGGATGTGTAGCATGGTGAAAAGTAAATTAGTCTTGGGTCCCTTCCATTACATTGCATGGCTCAATTACAAACACAATATCCATAATGTCACATCAAATCACATCTATAGACCAGTTCACCATTTATTTTTATTTTTTATAAAGCTCAAACGTATTCCTTGTTAGCATCCTGTACAGACACATTAATCATTTCAACTACGACTTTAAAAAGAAAGAAAACACATGAGTAATTTGTGAAGAGAAAAGTTATGCAGCACTCCGACTCCCCAGCACATCAGATGAGATCAGAATCCACACAGGAAAAAGGCAGAGCATTGAAGTGGAGGATGTATACATTTTTAAACCCTTGGCCAGGTTCCATACAGTATATTCATTGATGTTACTCCAGGCGCTTACTTTAGAAAAATAATATGTTTTATTTAAAGAAGAGAGGGGAGATTTGCTTCAATGTAGACACAGCACCATTACAGGGGGCCATACTGATGAGTGGAAGTGAAGCTGGTAGAGTCTGAGTGTGATGGGATGTATAGATATTATGGACAGTATGTGGATAGAATATTTAGTATTTCTGTAGAATATGTAGGATAAAATAGTATATATACAGCAATAGTTGAATAGGATGGCATTGACAAGAATACAGTAAATACATATGAAATTAGTAAAACGGTGTGCAAACATTATTAAAGAGACCAGTGTTCCATTATTAAAGTGACCAGTGATTCCATGTCTATGCACATACAGTAGGGCAGCAGCCTCTGAAGTGCAGGGTTGAGTAACTGGGTGGTAGTCGGCTAGTGACAGTGACTAAGTTCAGGGCAGGGTACTGGGTGGAGGCCGACTAGTGATGGATATTTAACAGTCTGATGGCCTTGAGATAGAAGCTGTTTTTCAGCCTCTCTGTCCTAGCTTTGATGCACCTGTACTGACCTCGCCTTCTGGATGATAGCGGGGTGAACAGGCCGTGGCTTGGGTGGTTGATGTCCTTGATTATCTTTTTGGCCTTCCTGTGACATCGGTGCTGTAGATGTCCTGGAGGGTAGGCAGTGTGCCCCCGGTGATGCATTCGGCAGACCGCACCACCCTCTGGAGAGCCCTGCAGTTGAGGGTGGTGCAGTTGCCGTACCAGGCAGTGATACAGCCTGACAAGATGCTCTCAATGGTGCATCTGTAAAAGTTTGTTAAGGTTATGTTGATTGAATGGCATCTATGAGAGTCTATGAGGGGCTACATATGACAGCATTGTGAACACATCACCTGGATTCACCACCATTACTGTAACAGTGTATGGTTCACACACATTTTTACATTTTACATTTTAGTCACTTAGTAGACGCTCTTATCCAGAGCGACTTACAGTAGTGAGTGCATACATTTTCATTTTTTTTTCCACACACACACTACTCTCATTGTTAAAATGGCCAGCTTCAGTCAGCTGATTCTAGCCATCGCTTCTGGTTAGTTCTAGTCGGGCAGCTTAGTCTCCCATTCAGAGGACCCCCACTTTTGTTAGTGTCTTATTGGTCAAGGTCACGCCAAATACTTATCACCAAATATCCTTCAGCCTATCAGTGACCTTGGTTCCCGGGACTTCAGTTTCAGTTAGTCTATGACCCCAGCATGCTGTGTAGTCAGAAACGTGCTTTCCCCATCTTGATGAGCACTTCCACAGTTTTCCCTCCTGCTGAACTTTTCCTCCTGTGGACTGAATCCCTGTATGTCTGATGGTTAATTGTGCGTGCATCTAAACGTAAGTGCATGGATATTTGTGACATATTATGTGGAGCTAAGTTTTGTGGTCTATTGTGTATAATTACCATATGTTGAGCTTGTTAGTTGCTTGCGCTCCCGCTAGCACTACCGTTAGCATTTGCATTGGAATGCATGAGCATTTTAGCATGACTGTTAGCGATTAGACGTTTATTAGCATTACTCATTTATGGTGCTAGGCTATTTTCTATTCTATATATATATATCACTCATGCTCATTGTAATTATATTATGTATACATTTCAACATTACTATAATGTTTATTCGAGCACATTTGTCTGAGTTTCATTTGAACAAGTCCAACAGGCTGTTTAGTCTATTGCCATGTGACTAGGCCTTATGCCTGCTGTACTGTATAGCTCATGCTGTTTAATACTTACCTGTGCTAGCTTATACAGCCATGTCATTCATATTATAGCAGTGCTATAGTCTAAGTTTTCTTCCTCCTCTTCCCTTTCAGAACCATGGTTAAAATCAGTTCTCACTGGACATCATTCTCAGTTATCTGAACCATGAGTGGTCAGATGTGTGTGTAAATGTGGACATCTTCGTCCATTAAACTCCCCTTAACCTGAACATCCGCCTCATCCTTGTTCTGACCGGACATTCTGTAGTGGTTGCTACCAGCCTTAAGCCAGCACCTAAGGTTTCTTATTACATTCATGGTCCTTTGTTTCTCTACAACCCTACCCCTATTTTTCACTCATGGAATACTAACATCAGCATAATAGCTCACGCATGTACTGTATGTTTGTCACGGATTCTGCCGAGGCTGCCCCTCCTCCTTGCTCGGGCAGGCTTTGGCGTTCGTCGTCACCGGAATACTAGCTACTGCCTATCTATGTTCTATGTTCTACCTGTTGTTGTCTGATTGTCACGCACCTGTTTCCCATCATGTCATTACTCCTTCCCTATTTAACCCGGTGGCTCCTATTGTGTTTTGTGCGTGTTTGTTTTTCGTTTCGGGTGTCGTTTGGTGAGCGGGTTTGTTCCTCCCTGTGTGGAGGTATTTTGTATTGGTTTCTTTACTTATTCAGTAAAGTACGTTTTCATAGAGTTCTGTGTCCTGCGCCTGACTTCGATCCACCGCATTACACTGACACTCGTGACAATGTTGGTCTCTTGAAATGACATTTATAACTTTAGACATCAGCAGGCATTGTTCAAAATAATGTTAAACTGCCAACACATTTGCATGATTGCATACATTTCATGACAGAATGATTACAGTCCTAGCTGGCAGATCCACCCAAGCCCCTTCTGAATGAATGAGTGACTGTTTGTGTGTGTGTGTGTGTGTGTGTGTGTGTGTGTGTGTGTGTATGTGTACGTGTATTTGTATATGTGTGTACTGTATATTGCCATGCCAGCCCAAACTCTAAAGGATTTTAAATGCATGTGTGTTTTATGAAGTTTTAATGCACATCCTCTGCATGGTTCAGTCCCACCGGCCGACTCCCATTAGCTACAGAAGATAAATCAGAGCTTGTTGGGTGCTTGCTGAGGCACCGACAGTATGTGTGTGTGTGTAATGCATGGCAGGTTTACACTCTGTGTGTATGTGCATGGCTTACATCCCGCTGCAGTTATTCTAATTCAAATCCCTCATCTCATGGTTGAGGAAACACTACAAGGCTTTAGACATCTTCGTTCGGCTGAGGCAAGCCTTATTTTGTGTTACTGATTAGGAATGGTGCCCACCCTATTTCAGCAAAATATTCAACAACATTTAATCACTTTATTTTTGGGACAGATTATTCACTAAAATAAGTAGGGTGGTTAGTTCAGAACTACAGCACTAAAGACTATTTATCTAAAGTTTGCCAGTAATTACTTACAGTGGGGAAAAAAAGTATTTAGTCAGCCACCAATTGTGCAAGTTCTCCCACTTAAAAAGATGAGAGGCCTGTAATTTTCATCATAGCTACACGTCAACTATGACAGACAAATTGAGGAAAATCATATTGTAGGATTTTATATGAATTTATTTGCAAATTATGGTGGAAAATAAGTATTTGGTCACCTACAAAAAAGCAAGATTTCTGGCTCTCACAGACCTGTAACTTCTTCTTTAAGAGGCTCCTCTGTCCTCCACTCGTTACCTGTATTAATGGCACCTGTTTGAACTTGTTATCAGTATAAAAGACACCTGTCCACAACCTCAAACAGTCACACTCCAAACTCCACTATGGCCAAGACCAAAGAGCTGTCAAAGGACACCAGAAACAAAATTGTAGACCTGCACCAGGCTGGGAAGACTGAAT
Source organism: Coregonus clupeaformis (assembly GCF_020615455.1). Classification (NCBI taxonomy): domain Eukaryota; kingdom Metazoa; phylum Chordata; class Actinopteri; order Salmoniformes; family Salmonidae; genus Coregonus; species Coregonus clupeaformis. Next base: position 15,759,066 of record NC_059231.1, on the reverse strand, counting down.
CTGCAATAGGTAAGCAGCTTGGTTTGAAGAAATCAACTGTGGGAGCAATTATTAGGAAATGGAAGACATACAAGACCACTGATAATCTCCCTCGATCTGGGGCTCCACGCAAGATCTCACCCCGTGGGGTCAAAATGATCACAAGAACGGTGAGCAAAATCCCAGAACCACACGGGGGGACCTAGTGAATGACCTGCAGAGAGCTGGGACCAAAGTAACAAAGCCTACCATCAGTAACACACTACGCCGCCAGGGACTCAAATCCTGCAGTGCCAGACGTGTCCCCCTGCTTAAGCCAGTACATGTCCAGGCCCGTCTGAAGTTTGCTAGAGTGCATTTGGATGATCCAGAAGAGGATTGGGAGAATGTCATATGGTCAGATGTAACCAAAATAGAACTTTTTTGGTAAAAACTCAACTCGTCGTGTTTGGAGGACAAAGAATGCTGAGTTGCATCCAAAGAACACCATACCTACTGTGAAGCATGGGGGTGGAAACATCATGCTTTGGGGCTGTTTTTCTGCAAAGGGACCAGGACGACTGATCCGTGTAAAGGAAAGAATGAATGGGGCCATGTATCGTGAGATTTTGAGTGAAAACCTCCTTCCATCAGCAAGGGCATTGAAGATGAAACGTGGCTGGGTCTTTCAGCATGACAATGATCCCAAACACACCGCCCGGGCAACAAAGGAGTGGCTTCGTAAGAAGCATTTCAAGGTCCTGGAGTGGCCTAGCCAGTCTCCAGATCTCAACCCCATCGAAAATCTTTGGAGGGAGTTGAAAGTCCGTGTTGCCCAGCGACAGCCCCAAAACATCACTGCTCTAGAGGAGATCTGCATGGAGGAATGGGCCAAAATACCAGCAACAGTGTGTGAAAACCTTGTGAAGACTTACAGAAAACATTTGACCTGTGTCATTGCCAACAAAGGGTATATAACAAAGTATTTGTTATTGACCAAATACTTATTTTCCACCATAATTTGCAAATAAATTCATTAAAAATACTACAATGTGATTATCTGGATTTTATTTTCTAATTTTGTCTGTCATAGTTGACGTGTACCTATGATGAAAATTACAGGCCTCTCTCATCTTTTTAAGTTGGAGAACTTGCACAATTGGTGGCTGACTAAATACTTTTTTTCCCCACTGTATGTTCCCTAGATGAGTTCTTAATTTTTGTATGGGTGTCCGTAGGCCCATCAACATACTTGGATTGAGTGATGAATTCCCAATACCTCATGGCTATGTTTACATACAGTTCTTCATCCAGTATCTGGTCTGTAGTCATCAGCAGAACAACATAACTGACTCAAGCATGTTCCATTATGTCTACTAATATCATGGAGGCACATAGTAGGCCTATCCAAGGATATAAAATTACAACAAAATGTTAAATATAATGTAAAAGGCATAGCCTATACCTGACTGGAGCTCCCACAGGGAATGGGCTGTAGTTCCCCTCATTGGTCAGAACAGAGTGCTAATAAAAGTGCAAAATTACTGAGCAGAGCAGAAAGATTGTACCACTGATGGACAATTTCTTTTTACATTTCCACGACTGCTAAGAGAACAGTTTACCTGCACCGTATCCTGTATATCTCTTCATTGGTATGTTGTTGTTGTTCATCAAAATAATGTATTTATCTTGTATCCCTGCACCAAGGACACGTTCTATTCAACCGGCAAATGCAGAGCTACTGTATCTATCTGTTTGCATCATGTCCTATAGCATGCTGTTTAGGTTACAGGTCATAGTGAAGCAGTTTTAATTGGAATCATGTTTGACCTGTTTACTCAGCCGTCTGCAAGCATGCATGTAGCGGAGCGTACGCATGGTGTGCTACAGTACTGCATGTGTTTGCTGCTGGAAGCCTCAACACATTCACTTGACCTTTCAGTAAGGCACATTACCTTACATGCCTGTTTACAAAGTTATGTATTTGTGTGATTCAGTTTTATGTAATTTGACATCTACTTTATACTGAAGTAAACAAGCTGTACCTATTAAAATCTTGTCTAAGCATTTTTTCTGTTTTCAATTTATTCAAATGCTATTTGGAAGGACAACCCAACACCCCAACCTTTCAAAATATTTACTTATATATAATAATAATAATAATAATAATATATTTTTAAACATAATCTGTGAAAGAGACTGTGGTGTCAGCATGACTCCCTGCTTAAATTAAGGTTAAATTAAAATCCAAAATAATGAGTTGACGTGTAAAGTGGATTAAGGGATGATAAATTCTTCATATAGCACTTTCTCAAATTATGAAACTGATCTCTTAATTTCTCTTCAACAGGCTACTCTTGCGACAATCAAAGTCACTCTTCACTTAGACAAATACGTATTCTAAGCATAGTTGTTTGGTTAAAAACAGAAAAATAACATTATGATTGATTTACTGATTGACTGCTATTTTAACAAGCATCACACAAGCAGTGTTGGTAATTATGAAGTGCATTTGATTTTGCTTGTTTAAACAAGACTAGTTTTGGTACATTAAATATCCTGCCCATCAGAGTTGCCCAATGGTAGTCCCAAAGCTCCTCATCATTTGTCAATCAGGGTTAAAACTGTCAAAGACTAACATCACATTATACAGGTACCTTAGGGTGCGTTTAGACAGGCAGCCCAATTCTGATCTTCGTTTTCATTAATTGGTATTTTGACCAACCAGATCAACTCTGAAAAAAATATCTTATGTGATTGGTGAAAAGACCAATTAGTGGAAATAAATATCAGAATTGGGCTGCCTGTGTAAACACAGCCATAGTCTAACTAGCATACTGTATGTGCAATTAATACTACTTGTGGGGGAAACAGTTGTAAGAAATTCCACAGGGAACACATTTCTGCCATGTTTTAGACAGAGAACTAAAGATTGTTTAAAACCCATGAAGAGTTAGCTAGTATCTGTAACAATATTACTGAAATAACTCTGAAACTTTCCTGTTAAACTCTGGATGCTTATACTGCCTATCAACAACCGCCAAAAAATCTCAAATTACAGTTTCCTGTTTTGTATTTATTCTGGAATTATATTTGTGGTAATCTGAATTTTGGTTATTCTCACACTGAAAATGTATGTTTAGGTGGGTTTTTCCAAGATATGTTACATAAGATAGGAGCTCCCTGTGGGTTATTTAATATGAAATGTATTCTTCCTATTCAACACGTCCATGCAAAAACAAAATAGTTTTGTAGAGGCTTTCTGTGTGCCTCCCCAGAGCCATTTGTGCATAGGTGGGTAAATGAAAGCGGAGTGTGCCATGTAGACCCAACACTCTGTATATTCCCCCATTCTCTATATCTTTCTCTCTTTCCCCATTCCAAAGTTCCAGAGTTAGTCATTAAGCCACACTCCAGGGAGACTTGTTAAAAACATTCTGGAGAGATCCAAACTTTCATTTCATTTGTAAATTATCAGTGCGGTTTGTCACAGTCTAAGTCCTACCATGTAGTCCTGTTGTTCTCCTGGGGATTCTGCCACATTTTCTTCCCTTGTAGTTTAGTTCCAATTGAATGTTCTTGGTTCCATAGTTCTATGTTAGTTAAGCCAGTGTGCTGCTGATAATATAGAGGGTTGGGTTAGAGGCATGACTAGCCCCTTCGCCCTTCCGATCTTTCAAGATCAGCTAACCAGACAGGCTCAGAGAGAAAGCAAGGAGTGCTAATGAGTGATGTATTCTCTTCACTTAAGGCCCTTTGGCTACTGAGCTCAGAGACCAAATTATGGGCCAATTTCAGTGCACAGCACAGCTTGAAGACAGATACACTCTGTTGCTTTCTCCATCAAATCAGGCCATCCATTTCTCTGGTCACTTGTGTACACATTATAGAAGCTGACGGGAGGGATGAGGAGGGATGAGGGATGAAGGAAGGGATGGCAGCCTAGTCCTCAGAAATGTTTATGATGACTCTCAGTGTTGACTCAGGGTTATGTGATTAATCCCTTCACTCTCTCTGCCTGGTGATTACACACCACTAGTGTGGTCCTATCTGGGCTTCATAAGCCGGGAGAAGGAACCGTGAGTGAGGAAGATGCTCTGTTACATGACTACTCTTTCCACTCCACATTCCGACCTTATTCTATCCATAGAATACTGTTTAGATATTCTAATTCTATGACTCTATCCTTGGCAAACAGCTATAGTTATACTGTAGGTTGTAGTGCTCCTCACGCTGTTCTCAGGTTTAGCCTATTGTGTTGGAATCTGAGTAGGTTGAATGCTGCTTGTTTATTTAAGTGTTGTACCACTACCAGCCGTTTTCACCAGACTGTCTCGAGATATCTCTTATCTCATCATGCAAGCCATTGCAATCCCAGTGCAGGCACAGAAGCCTAGTACGATACGAAGCAACAAGCAGCCCTCCACTACACTGCCAAGATGATTACAGCCATTCTCCCCAGAATCCCATACACAGAGCTTTTGTCTGATGGGCTTGACACTTACACAAGCTAGATTAGAACATTGGTAGTAGAGGACGGTCTTCATGTAGCCTGGAATCCAAACTGGATATAATTCAGTTTCACAAGTGAAACAGCGACATTCATTTTGGATTTCAGGCTGGTTTTCTGTAGCCTTTATGGAAGTTGCAAAATAAATGGTTGACTGCATTTGAATGGTTCACGTCAACTAGAACGGAGGGTTATTTTCAAACTATTGTCTCTGTTCACATCTACAGAGACATTGGTCTCAGAATGGAGGACCTTGCAGCTTCCATGAAGGACAGAAAGCTATCAGCTATGGCATGCAATCTTTCAGCGCATTGTGCCTCCATAAGAAAGTACACATCTGCTCACATCCGTCTGCTCAATACACATCTGATACGGAAGGCAGGATACGGTTGCCCCAGAGAGAGAGAGAGATAGAGTTGAGAGATTTGACAGGCAACAATGCCTGATTCCCCATATCCCCTTTAAGAACCCCAGCTCCATTGGTTTTAAGAGCACACGGAACTGTTCTCATTATACAGCTGCTGTTCACTTTGGTGCTTACATTGTTTTCGGAAACTCAGCTAACATTGTTTTAAGAAACTCAGCTGATAAATGAATGTCATTGGCTGCCAATGGCTGCTGGGGGCAAAACTGGCTTTAATTCAACTCTGTTTATCAATGTCCACTAGGTTGTTTTACAAAACGAAATCAATAAAATAAAAACTGCAGATGAGACCTCTTGCCACAGCAGATTAGGAATGGTGAACGTATACTTGCCTACTATCCTGTCTGTGTGAAGTACTTGAAATGCAAAGCACACAATATCACTGACAATTTGTGGTAAACAAAAACGCTGTACCTTATTTGCTCAACGCTTCACAACTACACAGTTTAGGCTCTTCTGAGGACAATCCAGCAATTATATCAAACCCTCTTTTCTTCATTCAGTCAAATCATGTTTTATTAGTCGTATGGTATACATCGTCCAACGGAATTCTTACTTCCAGGTTCCTTCTAGACAATGCAACAACAATATGAAATAAAATATAACAATACAAACAAATTAAATGGCTCAGTAGAATAGAATAAACATTTTAGCATAGGTATAATACAGGAAGTCACAATTTATAGTCCAATATTTACATGTGTTTTGGGAAAGGGGATTGGGGGTCAAGTTTTTAAAACGTCTGGTAGCAGCAGCTGATGTGTGTGTAGCATGAATGTATGTGTGTCTGTGTGGGTGGGTATGTGAGTTCGTGCATGTGTGCTAACGTGTAGAGAATCAGAGCAGGTGGTCAGTCCAGTTCAAGTGTTCAGCAGTCTGATGGCTTGTAGATAGAAACTGTCTCTGCGCTTGTTGATATCAGACCTCATGCTCCAATACAGTCTGCCCGACGGTATGGGAGTGAACAGTTCATGGTTGGGGTGTGTGGGGTCCTTTATGATGCTGCGGGCCTTCCTCAGGCACTGTTTCAAATAGATGTCCTGGACGGGTGGGAGAACGGTCCCAGTGATGTACTGGGCGTTCTTCACCTCCCGCTGGAAGGCCTTGCGGTTTTGGACGGAGCCTTTCCCGTACCAACCGGTCAGGACGCTCTCGATGGTGCAGCGGTAGTATTTGGAGAGGATTTCTTCAGCCGTCATAACATGCTGACTAGACCGGGCATGCGCCATCATGCGCATGTTGATTTTGGCCATCCACACCAGACGCGAGCAGGACGCACAGGTTGAAATATATTAAACATTCATGGCCATTTAGCTAGCTAGCTTGCTGTTGCTAGGTAATTTGTCCTGGGATATAAACATTGGGTTGTTATTTTACCTGACATGTACAAGGTCCTCTAGTCTGACAATTAATCCACAGATAAAAGGGTACACCTAGTACATTTCTATTAATCTCTCCTCTTCTTCTTCTTTGGACTTTATATGGCGGTTGGCAACCAACTTTAAGGTGCATTACCACCACCAACTGTACTGAAGTGTGGACCTCAGTTCAGCTTTCAATCGCCACGTGGGTATATGCCCCTAAAAACCAATGAGAAGAAGGGAGAGGCGGGACTTGCAGCGCATCAAGCGTAAAAAATAGAACCAAGTTCTATTTTAGTGCCTGGCTACGCAGATGCTCGTTGACGCGCGCAAGCCGTTTGGATGAAATGATTGAATAAAGTATATGTGTACGCCGAGGAACTTAAAACTGCTGACTCTCTCTACTGCAGTCACGTTGATGTGGTTCAGAGCATGTTACCTTCTCTGCTTCCTGAAGTCAACAATCAATTATTTTGTCTTGCAGACGTTGAGGGAGAGGTTGTTGTCCTGGCACCACACTGACACTTCACTTACCTCCTCCCTATAGGCTGACTCGTTATCAGGCCTACAACCGTGGTGTCATCAGTAAACTAGTCCTGTCCTGGCTGTGTTGTCTCTGTTTTCTGACAGTATTATTTAGATGAGTTCTGCATTGCATTCTAAGTCTGTTTATTGTCCAAAGCAGCATTGTGAAATCCAGAATAATTGTTTTCACAAGTCCCTTGGCACAATGAGTTCTATTCAGTTTACGCTGCAAGTCCAACAGAGAGAGAATAGAGAAATGTTTACATTTTCAACGTCCTAAAACTAAACTGCCCACTATAGAACAGTTGTTTATGTTTATAATATTGTGGTGGCAGAATTTGGGGTGAGCCGTTATAACTTCAAGGGATATGACTGTGATGTTATGCCTTTCATAGACTCCTGGTATGTCTGCACCCTAACACATTGTGTTCCGGAACTGTTGCTTGTATAAAATAACTGTTGTGTAAACAATATGATTGTATTATTACCTCCCACTATATAAAGGGACATGTGACCATTTCCTCTTCGAGTTCTTCCCTGTGAAATCAGAGACAGATCTCCCTCGCAGCTGCTTGAGTAAAGATTTTTCTATTATACAATAGTCTCTGCCTTAATCTTTGGATAGTTTTCCACAACAATATGAAATGGTGGAAACCATAGCTCTCTGCAAGTGATTTCTTGTCAATATCAAGTAGTATTGCATAGCTAGATGCCGTATTGTTGCATTCACATCCTGACTAGGAGAATCCTAAAAGCCTGGCAAGAACAAGGCTAAATGTCAAGCAATAAAGTGGGGTACACCAACATCCCCGGAGAATCCACACACCAAGGCAACTCTATCCCCCTCATCTCAGGGTCCCTTATTACCAGACAGTCAAAGCTTGCCAAGAGTCAACAGGTGTTATAATCTAGTCTCCATCTCGCAATGGAAAATAGATGTTCAAGTACTAAGAAACAAACAGCTCCCTTAGTTGACAGGGAAAACTCCTGCATGCAGGGCATATTCGGTAGCAGCTAGTAGCATGGTCCCTTCGCAGCAGCACACACCTTTGGCTTACACTACTACCAGAGCATTTACTGACAGACAGTGAGGAGAAGGGAAGAGAGGAGGGGAGTGCACTGTGACAGCTTACCAAGACTGTGGCAGGCAGCAGCAGCTTGACAGGCACAGCAAAGTCCCACTGCCTTAGCGCCTCTGGTGTTGTTGACAGTATAGAGAGGTGGGAGGACATCACTGCCATCCACAACACGGCTGCCTGCTCTGCTACACACACACCTCAGAACAGTGCCTTCCCTGTACAGGCATGCCACTCTTCCCAATTGCTTCATGTTCTTTATAAATACTTAAAAAACAAAAACAATACTTCCTAGCTTTGATCGCACTTTCAAGCTATACCAATTTAATAGGTTTATATGTCCTATATGTTTCACTGGAGAGGACCACATATTTAAGACATATTTAAGACATACTCATACTGCCATCTATTGGTGATTTAAGACACTCATACTGCCATCTATTGTATTTAACATTTCTGAACATGCAAGGCTATAATGATCAAATATGAATACTATCCAACAGCCACAATGTTAATCTAATTTTATAATCTCTAACTATTGACTCAAAAGCAGTAGAACAAATCTGTTTGTGGCTGAGGTGAATATATGCATTGGGCTTCAAACATACAATACCCTACTACAGTACATAAAAACATGAAGTTGTTCTGCAGGCTGCAAAAACAAGTCAAGGATGGCCAGTTCCAGGTCCGCAGGGTGAGAAGTTCCCTGCTTGGTCAATACACCACAGAGTATACAGACTGTATTTGTTTAATTAATTCAGTTTTGCTAATTGAGAGATATCATGACAACCCCCCAGACTGTTAACTGTCCTCAACATTACCCACCATGCCAGGGATTTTTTATATGTTCTTCTGTTCAAATTGCTGTCATATGCAGAGAAACTCATCCACGCCATCTTCTCTCTGATCGACTACGGCAATGCGCTGTTTGGGGCCTCCCAGCCAAATCACTACAGAGGCTCCAATTAATCCAGAACAGTGCTGCCAGGACCAACAAGTCAGACCACATCGCCCCGATCCTGGCACAACTCCACTGGCTCCTGGTCAACTACAGGATCAACTCCAACATCCTCATGCTTGTATTTAAAGCCTTCAATGGATTGAGCCCCACCTACATCAGAGACCTCATCTCAATCAGCGAGCCACCTCGAACTCCCTGCTACAGCCACTCCCTACTGCTTTAAGTCCCCAAGACATCTCCGAACTATGGGTGACCAAGCCTTCTGCTCCCTTGCCTATGGAATGATCTCCCTGACCATCTGACCAGCCGCTCAATTACTCAGAACTTTTAAAACAGGCCTTAAAACCTACTTCTACAGACAGTCTCTCTCATAGTCCCAATCTAACATTTATTTAGCATCTAGCCTACTATTGCTATTTTACAGTGGGGGAAAAAAGTATTTAGTCAGCCACCAATTGTGCAAGTTCTCCCACTTAAAAAGATGAGAGAGGCCTGTAATTTTCATCATAGGTACACGTCAACTATGACAGACAAAATAAGAAAATAAAATCCAGAAAATCACATTGTAGGATTTTTAATGAATTTATTTGCAAATTATGGTGTAAAATAAGTATTTGGTCAATAACAAAAGTTTCTCAATACTTTGTTATATACCCTTTGTTGGCATTGACACAGGTCAAACGTTTTCTGTAAGTCTTCACAAGGTTTTCACACACTGTTGCTGGTATTTTGGCCCATTCCTCCATGCAGATCTCCTCTAGAGCAGTGATGTTTTGGGGCTGTCGCTGGGCAACACGGACTTTCAACTCCCTCCAAAGATTTTCTATGGGGTTGAGATCTGGAGACTGGCTAGGCCACTCCAGGACCTTGAAATGCTTCTTACGAAGCCACTCCTTCGTTGCCCGGACGGTGTGTTTGGGATCATTGTCATGCTGAAAGACCCAGCCACGTTTCATCTTCAATGCCCTTGCTGATGGAAGGAGGTTTTCACTCAAAATCTCACGATACATGGCCCCATTCATTCTTTCCTTTACACGGATCAGTCATCCTGGTCCCTTTGCAGAAAAACAGCCCCAAAGCATGATGTTTCCACCCCCCATGCTTCACAGTAGGTATGGTGTTCTTTGGATGCAACTCAGCATTCTTTGTCCTCCAAACACGACGAGTTGAGTTTTTACCAAAAAGTTATATTTTGGTTTCATCTGACCATATGACATTCTCCCAATCCTCTTCTGGATCATCCAAATGCACTCTAGCAAACTTCAGACGGGCCTGGACATGTACTGGCTTAAGCAGGGGGACACGTCTGGCACTGCAGGATTTGAGTCCCTGGCGGCGTAGTGTGTTACTGATGGTAGGCTTTGTTACTTTGGTCCCAGCTCTCTGCAGGTCATTCACTCGGTCCCCCCGTGTGGTTCTGGGATTTTTGCTCACCGTTCTTGTGATCATTTTGACCCCACGGGGTGAGATCTTGCGTGGAGCCCCAGATCGAGGGAGATTATCAGTGGTCTTGTATGTCTTCCATTTCCTAATAATTGCTCCCACAGTTGATTTCTTCAAACCAAGCTGCTTACCTATTGCAGATGCAGTCTTCCCAGCCTGGTGCAGGTCTACAATTTTGTTTCTGGTGTCCTTTGACAGCTCTTTGTGGAGTTTGGAGTGTGACTGTTTGAGGTTGTGGACAGGTGTCTTTTATACTGATAACAAGTTCAAACAGGTGCCATTAATACAGGTAACGAGTGGAGGACAGAGGAACCTCTTAAAGAAGAAGTTACAGGTCTGTGAGAGCCAGAAATCTTGCTTGTTTGTAGGTGACCAAATACTTATTTTCCACCATAATTTGCAAATAAATTCATTAAAAATCCTACAATGTGATTTTCTGGAGAAAAGAAATCTCAATTTGTCTGTCATAATTGACGTGTACCCATGATGAAAATTACAGGCCTCTCATCTTTTTAAGTGGGAGAACTTGCACAATTGGTGGCTGACTAAATACTTTTTTCCCCCACTGTACCTGCCTTAATTCCAAATGTTTTTATTGTATATAATACATTTTTCCTCAGTAGAGCTTTGAGAAAACTCAAGAAAAGCACTTACAAATTAAATGTATTTTGTTCTAAATTACCTGTTTTTCACTGCCTCGACCTAGGTGAAATTCAAGTGTTTACATTGGGCTTTGAATTACTGTCTCATCCCCATGTTTCCCTCATGCTTGACTGAGCCATAATTGCCATTTAAAGTGAGGAGAGAAATTGACCGAGTTGGATCGTTGTTTTGTAATTTACACAATGTGAATAATGTTGCTCCTTGTGCACTTCAAGGTGTGTAGCGCATACTGTTAGTCTTGCCAGGTACTTTGGATTACGTGTAGGTGAGGTTAACATTGCATGAGTATGAGCATGGATCATATGAAAGGGATCTGTACAAACCATCATTCTATTACCAACCAAACTCTGCATCTGCACTGTTCCAAGTAAATGTGTTTTTGTAAAATGTTCAGTGGAAATTGTTAAAAGTAGTCCTTGTGCATACAGTTGTATGGTTTGTTGAACTTTGCAGTCATTGGTTTTTGTTTGACATAGTTTTTCACTTTAAAATGTGTCTGTCAGTGTTACCATGGAATTGCCCATAACTTAATTTACACAAGCCTCCCATAGAGGATTCCCATCTTTTTAACAGACAAGGCACTAACATAATCCATCCTTTTAAAATCACTCATATTTTGCAGTTACATCAACAACCTCTCTATGCCCCAACTTTCCATAACTGCTGCTGAGGGTCATTTCAGAAGCCTCATGAGTAAATGACACTATTCAGAATGACACAAGCTCAGATAGTAATTACACCAACACTGAATACCAGTACTAAACTAAAAAAATTTAAGTCTAATTGATATCAGGGTAAAGAAATTATAATAACAACCAATATTAAATCTACTAAGCTATATGGAATTGTTTTAAGGTCATAACAAGGATCATTTTGCCATTTGATTTTGAAGACCACTTGAAGTATCAAAAACAAATAGGCTATTGAAAAATGTATGAAACATTTTATTTGGCCTTTGCCATTAGCCCATACAAACTCATTGAATAACAGATTCCCCCCCCCCCCCAAAAGAAAATCAAAAGGAAGTTTGTTTTGAAGTGTCTATCCTATATTTGAGAGATCTAAGAAAGATTAGGGAAAAAAAATCTAAACATTTAACCCTATTTTTGGCACTAAGTCTCCATATATACACTTCCGTTAAATTTTTCCAACTATTACCGGGGGACATTCATCTGAATCTTGTGAGGCCTGTGGGCGTCCTAGTGCAAAACAACCGACATGTACGGGAGAGTCTCACCTTTCCACAAAGGGGTCATATTAGTGCGTAGCCCAAACAGTTCGGACGCTACAGACAGAAGTTGGCAGATCGGCTGTACCACCTTCAGGCGAGTCCCAAGACTCTTGTTTGGGGGGTCGCAGAGCAAAACGGAGAACACCATTGTGTTCGTGGGAGTCTTAACTTTCCATAGAGGGGTCATCATTTATACGCCAAACAGTTCAGAAGCTATTGTGAGAAGACCGATTTTCGGGACATCGACCTTAGGGGGTTCAATGTGGCAACATGTATTTTCCTTCAAATGAGGAATCATTAAGAATTTCAAGGGAGACTACTCATTATTCATGCTATCCACAAGTGTAAACTTTATTAGTTTTAAAAGGAACAGAATGAAAAAGCCCTTACATCACATCATACATTATGGTTGGAGTACAGGAGGTAGAATTTAAAAAATAAAAGGGGGGGGGGTGAAGAGAGAAGCACTTCTATAACAGAACATTCTACTGCTCCTGGTGCTACTGTATGTTAGAAAAAAACACAATTATGACACGCCTTGGATTTGGCTTGAGGTCCGTTAGTCAGCCTCTTCCTCCTCAGACTCAGATTCTGGGAAAAACAGATCAGATTTAAGTCAACTGAATAAACAGACTATGGTGCAATAGTGAATACAGCCAAAACTACAGACATCAGACGATGGGACTAGCAGATATTTTGAAGGTTTTTGTACCTACATTAGCTAGTTGAATTAATTGATTTTCAGTCGCTCTGGATAAGAATTTCTGATAAATTACCTGACTAATGTAAAATGTAAGCCATGCTCACCTTCCTCTGCGTTCTTGAGCCACTCCACAAATTTTTTCATCTGTTCCAGGAACACACTCCTTCCTTTGGCAACGTGGGCCTCTGTGTACCACTTCAGAATGGCCTCCTCACTCAAAACATCCGCTGGGAAAAATACATAAACATGAAAATTACAACTGCATGAAGATGCAGTTATGGCTACTTGACAAAGACAATTGTGCCAAACTACAAAGTGTTGATGTGAATCTGTTAGGCAACAGAAACATATTTTCTCATGTCACTCACCTTGCATTCCACACACTAACAGCAAAATATGCTTATTCAGCAAGTGAAAGCGTACATATGTCTCACCTCTCCCCCTCTTATATTTGGAAGAATACAAACCAATCTAAACTGACCACTGTCCCTCCAATATTTTCTGGTGGGCTTGGGTTGGCGGAATAGGAACACACTTATAATGGTAGTTAATCCAGATCCCGCTTTGATAAGCTCGGCGGGAAGGTTTTGGCTGCTACTGTCAATGCAGGGTCATTCAGAAAGGATCAGAAGATAGGATCAAAACACATTGGATACAAGTATCCAAGGTCCCTCCCTCGAACATCCTCCTCCAATGAGCTTTGATAGGGATTGAGGAAACAAGGACTGAGGATGCAGACAACGCTATTCACTGTTCTCCTTTACCTTTGTATAAGTAAGCCTTGTCCAAGCTAGAACAACCCATAGGGCGGGAGCCCTTTTCCTGTTTCTGTGCGTAAGGCAGATTGATGTACAAGTACACTCCCTGGACAGGAAGCTAGTCTGTCACAGGGCCTTTCCCTCAATCCATCTCCTTAATGCTGAGTGCCAAGCAGAGAGGCATCGCTTCTGTTAACTAACCAAAGATATCTCATTGGCTCCTTCTTCTACCCGTGCTTTTACCTTTGTAGAGCAGCACCACGATCTTCTGGAAGGAGTTCATGAAGTGGATGTTGTCGTAGCAGTACTCCTGCATCTTCACGAGCAGCAGGATCTCAGACGCTCCCTGGGATGTAAACGCCTTCAGAAGGGGGCTGTATTGCTGCGGAGAGGTGGAGAGAACGGGGGTGTTTTGTTGAGTCATGAAAACTAGCGACAAAAAAATGACACTCAATCCCGTCACATTGTGGAGCGCCATGTGCCCATCTATGCCCTCCAATTCCAAGGCTGATTGTGAGAATCCTACGGAAATGGTGAACTCAAGTCTCTCTCCGCACAACTCATAGCCTGTAAGCAGTGAAAGTGATGGCTCGGTGAAATCAGTGCAAACCAACCAGCTCACCTTCAAGTGCTTGATGGCTTGTTCTGTGACCAGCTCCTCTTTCTTGTTCCACTCCACATAGCTCATAACACTGGTCCACACGATGCCGATCATGGTCTGCTCTGAGATGTTGTTCTTCTTCATCTCCTCCCTGGCTGAGGCAATGATCTGGAGGGAAAGGATGATAGGAACGTAGGTCAGTAAGTAAGGAACAATAGCTTCTGGTTATTGGGCATGTCATCTCCATCCCATGCTAACAAAATTAGGAATCATAATCTAACAATATCCTTCAACACAGACCAAGGCTGTGATCCGATTCTCTACCCCAAGTGTGCTCAAATTCACTCCTCCTCACTCCACATGCTAACACCAACCCAATGCTTCTAAATCCACAAGGGAGAATGAGAGCAATTGCACCCTTCAAGGGTTAAGGGTAGGGAACTCAACCAGTGGAGTCCTTCTCCAGCAATCAGCATAGACCCAGACTTCGGACTCACGTCTTTGAAAGCATCCCCGCGTTCCATTTGTTCCTGGAGATCCTTCTGAAGCTCCTTACGGGACCCTATGGCCTGCTGGTTCCTGGCAAAGTCTGACAGCTCTTTGAGACCAGCATCTGTGAAGTACTTAGAGAAATGCTCACAGCTCCGCTTGTTGGCAGGGAACAGCTCCTGCAAGACACAAGGTGGAACAACAGGCTTTACATCACATAATTAAATAGAACAAATACTATTACATTGTATATTTATGCTTAAGCACTGTCCGACAGAGAACGCTTCTCCTTGGCAATTTCTCAATTCATCTTTCCTCGATTCCTTGCATCCTTTCTCATCACCTCCTTCTCAAAACCCATTGGAAAGATGGTCAAAGGGGATCGACCTTGGACCTTCTCCTCCAATACAGTTGAGGCGGCGGCGAGGAGATACAGCCAAATAGACAAATTGAGATACAACCTTTGTATTCCCGGGAGAGCTGCCCATTCTTAACTTCCCTGCTACCCAATTACTGTTTTACACTGACCCAAGGAAAACTAGCATGGCTTCTGTTTGGACATCACCTACATGATTGGTGGTCTCACTCACCAGAAGTCTGTTATCCATGCCGACCTTCCGGAGACTTCCTGCCACAGAGTTGATATCCTTCTCATGGATCCAGGATTTGAAAAGTTTCACAGCAAAGGCTGCAGAGACACCTGGGTAAAAAAAATAGGGGGAAAACGTTTATTTTAGGCCTAGTGCCTACCAGGTGAAAAGACAAATTCCACGGGACACGATTCTACAACTTTTACAAGTCTGCCCCGTAAAAACAGAAATGAAGCAACTTCAGACATAAGGACTGTTGTATGAGACAAAACCATAAATATGCCCTTAGTAAATTCACATTTTACAGTGAATGTATGCAACTTTCAATTTAAGTAAGCAAGTAACTGGATACGAGCTTGTAAGTATACAGGCTGGTTTCCAGGACACAGATTAAATCTAGTCTTGGATTTTTTTTAAATAACACTCAATAGAGAATCTCTATTAAAAGTGATTTTTAGTCCAGGACCAGGATTAAAAGGATGATGCAAGATCAGATTAACTCATGGACTCTGTGTCCAGTATGAAGGAAGTTAAGAGGTAGTTTCACGAGCCAATCAGAGACATAAAAATTGTATCCATGAGTTCATCAGACTCTGGGTAAGTAGATAAAATCTCATACTATCCCTTTCATTTTTTGTAGCAGAAGCATGCCCTATTGAACTGGCAGTGCTGCACACCTTCTTTGACGAGGTTCTCATTGTAGAGGCTGTTGAGGATAGAGGCTGAGATGTTCCCATTGGCCAGCAGGATGCCAGTCAACATGGCCAGCTTGTTGCGCTCAGACTCAGTGAATCCCTTTAGGAAGAGTAGCAACTGCACAGGAGAGAAGAACAAGAGGGAAACTCAAACACTCTGAAACTTAGAATGGAATACAATAGAATGCTGGTATAAGAACAGAATGGAACGCAATTCTATCCTTACCAAACTTGAATGGCATATTCTCCAAAGACAGGAGTATACTGTTTGGATAGAATGCAGCACTTTGGACTGGATAACATTGAACATAAGTTGAAAGAATTGCATATTCTATAACCATGTCAGGCTCAATAATGTCATCCATCTGACATCTATCAAGACTGCATCCCAAATGGCACCCTATTCCCTTTACAGTGCACTCATTTTTACCAGAACCCTACGGATGTAATTTGGGAAACAGCAATGAGTTGAATAACTAATTTACGGTGACAACCGGAATATCCAACAAATAAGAGAGCAAGTCATATATTGAACAATGTTGCTCAAGAAGACAATCAACAATGTATTCACCTTCTTGATCTCCTCTTCGAACCCTTTCTCCAGGTACTTGTAACGCCTGATAAGCTTGTTGAAAACCTAGGTATCGAAAAGGAAAATAAAATCAGATCTCTAAAAAACAGCCCAATGTCAATACAAAAACTGTAGCACACTTAACAAAATCAACCTTTTCTGTTGGTAAAAAGGAAAAGGGGTTTGAACCACCACTACTAATATTGCTAGTAAGTCAAGGAAGCATCATATTCAGCTCTTTATTGCTAAACCAATAACAAACACCATTGCACAAGCGTACCTGAGCATACGCTTGCATGGTCTCCAGGTCTTCTTGTGCTGTAAACAGACAGAACTCAGTACGGGTCAAGTCATCTGACAAGGTACCCCCTGGGGCTGAACAAGAAGAAAAAGGGGAAGTTATTATACAGACTTTCGCACACATTTTTCATTCTATTCTTTCACCAGAATTATATTATTTTCCCAGCATTCTAGTGTATTCTATTCTTTCCCATTCTTACACTAACATTCTATCCTTACCCAGCATTCTATTATATTCCATTATATCCTTACCCAGCATTCCGCCAGCCACCAGGATGTCGAAGAGTGTCTCAGCATAGCGGCGGTAGTCAAGCTTGGCACCAGAGGCATCAAGAAATTTCGCAACAGCGTCCAGATCACTGCCAGTTTGGTTCAGACCTTGTACAATGGTTTCCTGAAACTGAGTAGGGTCAAACACCTTCTTTTCATCTGTTGAAAGATCAATGCATTCATTAGGGCCACAAATTTACATTTTAGTCATTTAACAGACGCTCTTATCCAGAGTGCCTTACAGTTCGTGAGTGCATACAGCATTTGACCAGTCATGATATCAATATTCAGTTTATACCCACCTCTCTTCCTAGTTTTAAAACGCTGGCCTGTAAGCGTTGGCTTCTGAATCTTTTGATTACTCATAAAAGACACCCTGAATGAGACAAAGAGAAGATTATATTATTATAGCTGAAAGATTAGCTCATGTTAGTTGCTTTAACTGCATTACTTTCCCAGCAGATCCGACCCGCTTGCTTACAGCTGTACTAGGGTCAGACAGCATTCCTGTATATATTAAGACACAGAGGAGCCGGCACAAGACATGGCTCGGAAAACGTACCTCAATCCAGAGATGAGAAATGCATACTCAATTGTCCCATTAACCCAACTGTTACACAAAGAAGATTGAACGACTGCTAGTTTTTTCCAGAAAACTGTCCTTTTTGTCCCCATGCTAGGTAGCAGAAGCCACAGCAGCCATTTTGAAATAGCAGTGTTAGCCAATCAGCTCCTTTGTTGTTCAACGGGATGTACCATTACATAACGGCTGCTGTTGTTACTGCTAGCTAATGAGGACGAAAATGTCAGTTTACTTATAAACAAAGTCATTCAATTTTCTCTGTGTAACAGTTGGGATAATGGGACCAGGGGTGAAAGTAAGTCAGTACAGCGTCCAGGCATAATAAATAGTGGGGGTACGCCGTACCGGTAAAACGTGAGCCTATCACAAATAATACAACATGCCCAAAAAGCTACAAGCTATTACACCATTATTTAACATTACTGCATGTCAGACGAATGAAAAAATAGCAAATTGACTGGAAACCGGGTGGTATCAAATTGCGCAGTGGTTTGAGGAGAACACTTACATTTTGTCAAGGCAGAGATTAGTGGCTGAGACGCTTGCGGACAAGGCCTAGACAGAGGCGCGCGTGGACAACAGTGGATACATCAATTCAGGCTACAAGTGTAGGCCTAATGACAATCACAGAATGTCATTACAATACACGTAGGTGTTTTGTAACAGATGTCTCTTTCCATTCATCAAATTGCGGGTGCACAGTGCACTGTTTGTGTTTGGATGCTGAAATTACTTTGTGAGTGGACGAATATGTGCGGGTAGCCTACAGGAGCGTCTTTGTTTGACAATCTGATGAAAACATAATGACTGGTTGTGTTTATGCCACATTATGAAGGCATAGGCGGCGTGTCCTAAGGCTAGGGGAAGCTTTCCCTAAAGTATATTTAATTAAATTGGCAAAATGATATAGCCTAATTAGCTTACTCCTGTCTATACAGAAATAAATACAATAATTCAAAATAGGATACACCCGAAAGCATGATTTGTCCACAGAAGATCATTAGCTTGTTAAAAAAAAAACCTGTGGATTGTTTTAGATCACATTGCCTACAGTCGGAAGGGCCTGCAATTTGGGCAGCGCGAGCTGCAAATACCAAACAGATGATTGTTGAAGTGCAACTGTCAGTGAAAAGCAGAGACCCAGTCAGGCATATCGCAATATTTAAAAATACAATCGCTGAAAAACTGTTTGGAAAGCAAATAGCTATTGCTGTAAAGAGATGACAATGAAGACTCCAATCTGTCTTTTAGTTATCAAAATTCTTAATTTAATTGAGCGAACAGTAGCCTCATATTGGCACCAGTGGACATCAGCCATATCCCTGATGAGTGTGCAGATGCATATTCACTGTCTTTGTCATTGGGTCTGTGACACTTTTGTTTGATTTTAGACAATAATTTCCTCCTCCAGGATATATGGATTTCATATTGAATTTGTGTCTCCACTTTTCGTAGGCCAATTACCAGAGGTGGGACAAAGTCATTGTTATGCAAGTCACAAGTAAGTCTCAAGTCTTTGCCCTCGAGTCCCGAGTCAAGTCGAGTCAAAGATGAGGCAAGTCCCAAGTCGAGTCAAAAGTCAAAGCCATCAAGTCTCAAGTCGAGTCCAAAGTCCTACATTTTAGTTTCGAGTCATTTCAAGTCCTCTTAGCAAGCCTTTGCAAGTCATTACAAGTCCTCGTAGCAAGTCTTCTCGAGTCATAAGGCGCAAGTCCAAGTCAAGTCACGAGTCATTGATGTTAAAGTCCAAGTCGAGTTGCAAGTCTTTGTACATTTTGTCGAGTCGAGTCTGAAGTCATCAAATTCATGACTCGAGTCTGACTCGAGTCCAAGTCACATGACTCGAGTCCACACCTCTGCCAATTACATGGATCAGAGAAAATATTTTTTATTGATATGTTTGTCAGTGTCAGCAGAGTAGGCTACCCTGTAATTTTTTTAGTATAAAAAAAAAATGCACTAGGGTGTCCCATACCGGTAAACAATTACATCTACTTTCACCCCTGCATTCGGTGTACATCCATTTCTCATCCCTGGATTGAGGTACGTTTTCCGAGCCATATCACCCCTGCGGTGTCTTAATACACTCAGTAATGCTGTCCGACCCTAGCGTAGCTGTAAATAATGGGGTCGGATCTGCTGGCTATGCGTTACTTAGCTAGCTAGTTAGCAAGCTTAAAGGCCCGCCGGCTGGCTAACTACACCGGCCTCGGAGATGCAATCCATGCATGGCCAAGTTAGCTAGCTAGTTAGTAAGTTACTGACGAATTTAACTGCAAATCAACAAATACTGACCATCTGTAAAATCTTGCAAGACGAACTAGCAAACTACTGCTGTGAAGACATAGCTAGCTACAACGCATGCATGATTGACAGAGTTAACTAGCTATCTAGAGTAAGCTAACGTTAGCTAGCATGATTGCTAACGTTAGCAAACTTACGCAGGCGTAATAAACTTGATTGATTTAGCGATCTACAACTGTCGTCAGCATACCAGACATACAAGTTCAATTACACTACTTACCGAAATCAAAGTTATTCTCAAAAACAGTCGAAGAAACACGAAGTACTGCGACACAACTAAACTGGCTCGATCAAAAAACAGTGAAAAGTGAAGTGTGTACTACGGCTGCGCAAGGCTGATATGACGTGATTCATTATGCCGCGTTCATAACATCTCTAAATTTCGTAAGTACCCGCATATGACTGGGAAAACCCACATGAACGCCCCTCCAACTGCTAATTGTGGGAAACTCGTATTTCATCGCGAACTCCGAGTTTCCCCACTTTCAATTCAATTTCAATTTAAGGGCTTTATTGGCATGGGAAACGTATGTTAACATTGCCAAAGCAAGTGAAGTAGATAGTAAACAAAAGTGAAATAAACATTTACATTAACATTCACGTCATTTAGCAGACACTCTTATCCAGAGCGACTTACAGTTAGTGAGTGCATACATATATATTTTTTTTTTCATACTGGCCCCCCGCGGGAATCGAACCCACAACCCTGGCGTTGCAAACGCCATGCTCTACCAACATCCCTGCCTGCCATTCCCTCCCCTACCCTGGACGACGCTGGGCCAATTGTGCGCCGCCCCATGGGTCTCCCGGTCACGGCCGGCCACGACAGAGCCTGGATTTGAAGTTCCAAAAGAATAAATACATTTCAAATGTCTTATTATGTCTATATACAGTGTTGTAACAATGCGCAAATAGTTAAAGTACAAATGGGAAAATAAATAAACATAAATATGGGTTGTATTTACATTGGTGTTTGTTCTTCACTGGTTGCCCTTTTCTTGTGGCAACAGGTCACAAATATTGCTGCTGTGATGGCACACTGTGGTTTTTCACCCAGTAGATAAAGAAGTTTATCAAAATTGGGTTTGTTTTCTAATTCTTTGTGGATTTCTGTAATCTGAGGGAAATACAGTGGGGAAAAAAAGTATTTAGTCAGCCACCAATTGTGCAAGTTCTCCCACTTAAAAAGATGAGAGAGGCCTGTAATTTTCATCATAGGTACACGTCAACTATGAAAGACAAAATGAAAAAAAAAAATCCAGAAAATCACATTGTAGGATTTTTAATGAATTTATTTGCAAATTATGGTGGAAAATAAGTATTTGGTCAATAACAAAAGTTTCTCAATACTTTGTTATATACCCTTTGTTGGCAATGACACAGGTCAAATGTTTTCTGTAAGTCTTCACAAGGTTTTCACACACTGTTGCTGGTATTTTGGCCCATTCCTCCATTCAGATCTCATCTAGAGCAGTGATGTTTTGGGGCTGTCGCTGGGCAACACAGACTTTCAACTCCCTCCAAAGATTTTCTATGGGGTTGAGATCTGGAGACTGGCTAGGCCACTCCAGGACCTTGAAATGCTTCTTACGAAGCCACTCCTTCGTTGCCCGGGCGGTGTGTTTGGGATCATTGTCATGCTGAAAGACCCAGCCACGTTTCATCTTCAATGCCCTTGCTGATGGAAGGAGGTTTTCACTCAAAATCTCACGATACATGGCCCCATTCATTCTTTCCTTTACACGGATCAGTCGTCCTGGTCCCTTTGCAGAAAAACAGCCCCAAAGCATGATGTTTCCACCCCCATGCTTCACAGTAGGTATGGTGTTCTTTGGATGCAACTCAGCATTCTTTGTCCTCCAAACACGACGAGTTGAGTTTTTACCAAAAAGTTATATTTTGGTTTCATCTGACCATATGACATTCTCCCAATCCTCTTCTGGATCATCCAAATGCACTCTAGCAAACTTCAGACGGGCCTGGACATGTACTGGCTTAAGCAGGGGGGACACGTCTGGCACTGCAGGATTTGAGTCCCTGGCGGCGTAGTGTGTTACTGATGGTAGGCTTTGTTACTTTGGTCCCAGCTCTCTGCAGGTCATTCACTAGGTTCCCCCGTGTGGTTCTGGGATTTTTGCTCACCGTTCTTGTGATCATTTTGACCCCCACGGGGTGAGATCTTGCGTGGAGCCCCAGATCGAGGGAGATTATCAGTGGTCTTGTATGTCTTCCATTTCCTATTAATTGCTCCCACAGTTGATTTCTTCAAACCAAGCTGCTTACCTATTGCAGATTCAGTCTTCCCAGCCTGGTGCAGGTCTACAATTTTGTTTCTGGTGTCCTTTGACAGCTCTTTGGTCATGGCCATAGTGGAGTTTGGAGTGTGACTGTTTGAGGTTGTGGACAGGTGTCTTTTATACTGATAACAAGTTCAAACAGGTGCCATTAATACAGGTAACGAGTGGAGGACAGAGGAACCTCTTAAAGAAGAAGGTACAGGTCTGTGAGAGCCAGAAATCTTGCTTGTTTGTAGGTGACCAAATAGTTATTTTCCACCATAATTTGCAAATAAATTCATTAAAAATCCTACAATTTGATTTTCTGGATTTTTTTTCTCATTTTGTCTGTCATAGTTGTCGTGTACCTATGATGAAAATTACAGGCCTCTCTCATCTTTTTAAGTGGGAGAACTTGCACAATTGGTGGCTGACTAAATAATTTTTTTCCCCACTGTATGTGTCTCTAATATGGTCATACATCTGGCAGGAGGTTAGGAAGTGCAGCTCAGTTTACACCTCATGTTGTGGGCAAAGTGCACATAGCCTGTCTTCTATTGAGAAGGAATACCTGGGATAGGATAAAGTAATCCTTCTACCCCCCCCCAAAATAAATAAATAAATAAAAACATTGTGGTAAGGGGGGGTTGTGCACACTGCCCACAACATGAGGTGTAAACTGAGCTGCACTTCCTAACCCCAAAAATAAATAAATAAATAAAAACAAAGTGGTTATCCCACTGGCTATAAGGTGAATGCACCTATTTGTAAGTCGCTCTGGATAAGAGTGTCTGCTAAATGACGTAAATGTAAATGTAAATGAGAGCTTTCCTTAAGTTTGGGTCAGTCACAGTGGTCAGGTATTCTGCCACTGTGTACTCTCTGTTTAGATCCAAATAGCATTCTAGTTTGCTCAGTTTTTTTGTTAATTCTTTCCAATGTGTCAAGTAATTCTCATTTATTTTTATTTTTATTTAACCTTTATTTAACCAGGTAAGCCAATTGAGAACAAGTTCTCATTTACAACTGCGACCTGGCCAAGATAAAGCAAAGCAGTGCGATAAAAACAACAACACAGAGTTACATATGGGGTAAAACAAAACATAAAGTCAAAAATACCACAGAAAATATATATACAGTGTGTGCAAATGTAGCAAGTTATGGAGGTAAGGCAATAAATAGGCCATAGTGCAAAATAATTACAATTAGTATTAACACTGGAATGATAGATGTGCAAGAGATGATGTGCAAATAGAGATACTGGGGTGCAAATGAGCAAAATAAATAACAATATGGGGATGAGGTAGTTGAGTGGGCTAATTTCAGAAGGGCTGTGTACAGGTGCAGTGATCGGTAAGGTACTCTGACAACTGATGCTTAAAGTTAGTGAGGGAGATAAGAGTCTCCAGCTTCAGAGATCTTTGCAATTCGTTCCAGTCATTGGCAGCAGAGAACTGGAAGGAATGGCGGCCAAAGGAGGTGTTGGCTTTGGGGATGACCAGTGAGATATACCTGCTGGAGCGCATACTACGGGTGGGTGTTGCAATGGTGACCAATGAGCTAAGATAAGGCGGAGATTTGCCTAGCAGTGATTTATAGATGACCTGGAGCCAGTGGGTTTGGCGACGAATATGTAGTGAGGACCAGCCAACAAGAGCGTACAGGTCACAGTGGTGGGTAGTATATGGGGCTTTGGTGACAAAACGGATGGTAGACTACATCCAATTTGCTGAGTAGAGTGTTGGAGGCTATTTTGTAAATGACATCGCCAAAGTCAAGGATCGGTAGGATAGTCAGTTTTACGAGGGCATGTTTGGCAGCATGAGTGAAGGAGGCTTTGTTGCGAAATAGGAAGCCGATTCTAGATTTTACTTTGGATTGGAGATGCTTAATGTGAGTCTGGAAGGAGAGTTTACAGTCTAACCAGACACCTAGGTATTTGTAGTTGTCCACATACTCTAGGTCAGACCCGTCGTGAGTAGTGATTCTAGTCGGGTGGGCGGGTGCCAGCAGCGTTCGATTGAAGAGCATGCATTTAGTTTTACTAGTGTTTAAGAGCAGTTGGAGGCTACAGGAAGGAGTGTTGTATGGCATTGAAGCTCGTTTGGAGGTTTGTTAACACAGTGTCCAATGAAGGGCCAGATGTATACAAAATGGTGTCGTCTGCGTAGAGGTGGATCTGAGAGTCACCAGCAGCAAGAGCGACATCATTGATATACACAGAGAAAAGAGTCGGCCCAAGATTTGAACACTGTGGCACCCCCATAGAGACTGCCATAGGTCCAGACAACAGGCCCTCCGATTTGACACATTGAACTCTATCTGATGAGTAGTTGGTGAACCAGGCGAGGCAGTCATTTGAGAAACCAAGGCTATTTAGTCTGCCAATAAGAATGCGGTGGTTGACAGAGTCGAAAGCCTTGGCCAGGTCGATGAAGACGGCTGCACAGTGCTGTCTATTATCGATCACGGTTATAATATCGTTTAGGACCTCAAGCGTGGCTGAGGTGCACCCATGACCAGCTCGGAAACCGGATTGCATAGCAGAGAAGGTACGGTGGGATTCGAAATGGTCGGTGATCTGTTTGTTAACTTGGCTTTCAAAAACTTTAGAAAGGCAGGTCAGGATGGATATAGGTCTGTAACAGTTTGGATCTAGAGTGTCACCCCTTTGAAGAGGGGGATGACCGTGGCAGCTTTCCAATCTCTGGCGATCTCAGACGTTACGAAAGAGAGGTTGAACAGGCTAGTAAATAGGGGTTGCGACAATTTCGGCGGCTAATTTTAGAAAGAAAGGGTCCAGATTGTCTAGCCCAGATGATTTGTAGGGGTCCAGATTTTGCAGCTCTTTCAGAACATCAGCTGTCTGAATTTGTGTGAAGGAGAAGCGGGGGGGGCATGGGCAAGTTGCAGTGGAGGGTGCAGAGCTGGTGGCCGGGGTAGTGGTAGCCAGGTGGAAAGCATGGCCAGCTGTAGCAAAATGCTTGTTGAAATTCTCGATTATTGTAGATTTATCGGTGGTGATAGTGTTTCCTAGCCTCAGTGCAGTGGGCAGCTGGGAGGAGGTGCTCTTATTCTCCATGGACTTTACAGTGTCCCAAAACTTTTTGGAGTTAGTGCTACAGGATGCAAATTTCTGTTTGAAAAAGCTAGCCTTTGCTTTCCTAACTGATTGTGTATATTGGTTCCTGACTTCCCTGAAAAGTTGCATATCGCGGGGGCAGTTCGATGCTAATGCAGTACGCCACAGGATGTTTTTGTGCTGGTCAAGGGCAGTCAAGTCTGAGGAGAACCAGGGGCTATATCTGTTCTTAGTTCTGAATTTTTTGAATGGGGCATGCTTATTTAAGATTGAGAGGAAAGCACTTTTAAAGAACAACCAGGCATCCTCTACTGACAGAATGAGATCAATATCCATACAGGATACCTGGGCCAGGTCAATTAGGATGCCTGCTCGCTAAAGTGTTTTAGGGAGCATTTGACAGTGATGAGGGGTGGTCGTTTGACCGCGGACCCATTACGGACGCAGGCAATAAGGCAGTGATCGCTGAGATCCTGGTTCAAGACAGCGGAGGTGTATTTAGAGGGTAAGTTAGTCAGGATGATATCTATGAGGGTGCCCATGTTTACGGATTTAGGGTTGTACCTGGTAGGTTCCTTGATAATTTGTGTGAGATTGAGGGCATCTAGTTTGGATTGTAGGATGGCCGGGGTGTTAAGCATATCCCAGTTTAGGTCACCAAGCAGTACAATCTCTGAGGATAGATGGGGAGCAATCAATTCACATATGGTGTCCAGGGCACAGCTGGGGGCTGAGGGGGGGCTGTAGCAAGCGGCAACAGTGAGATACTTATTTCTGGAAAGGTGGATTTTTAGAAGTAGGAGCTCAAACTGTTTGGGCACAGACCTGGATAGTATGATAGCGCTCTGCAGGCTATCTCTACAGTAGATTGCAACTCCACCCCCTTTGGCAGTTCTGTCTAGACGGAAAATGATTTGGTTGGGTCTAATTGTGTTGTTGTTGTTCTGGGGCTATGTGTGGTCTGTTTGTGTTTGTGAACAGAGCCCCAGGACCAGCTTACTTAGGGGACTCTTCTCCAAGTTCATCTCTCTGTAGATGGTGGCTTTGTTATGGAAGGTTTGGGAATCCGTTCGTTTTCAGTGCTTATAGAGTTTAACGGCTCTTTTCTGGATTTTGATAATTAGCGGGTATCGGCCTAATTCTGCTCTGCATGCATTATTTGGTGTTTTTCGTTGTACACAGAGGATATTTTTGCAGAATTCTGCATGCAGAATCTCAATTTGGTGTTTGTCCCATTTTGTGAATTCTTGGTTGGTGAGCGGACCCCAGACCTCACAACCATAGAGGGCAATGGGTTCTATAACTGATTCAAGTATTTTTAGCCAGATCCTAATTAGTATGTCAAATTTGATGTTCCTTTTGATGGCATAGAAGGCCCATCTTGCCTTGTCTCTCAGATCGTTCACAGCTTTGTGGAAGTTACCTGTGGCGCTGATGTTTAGGCTACAGGGTATGTAACATAGAGGGTATGTATAGTTTTTTGTGTGCTCTAGGGCAATGGTGTCTAGATGGAATTTGTGTTTGTGGTCCTGGCAACTGGACATTTTTTGGAACACCATTATTTTTGTCTTACTGAGATTTACTGTCAGGGCCCAGGTCTGACATAATCTGTGCAGAAGATCTAGGTGCTGCTGTAGGCCCTCCTTGGTTGGTGACAGAAGCACCAGATCATCAGCAAACAGTAGACATTTGACTTCAGATTCTAGTAGGGTGAGGCCGGGTGCTGCAGACTGTTCTAGTGCCCTCGCCAATTCGTTGAGATATATGTTGAAGAGGGTAGGGCTTAAACTTCATCCTTGTCTCACCCCACGGCCCTGTGGAAAGAAATGTGTGTGTTTTTTGCCAATTTTAACTGCACACTTGTTGTTTGTGTACATGGATTTTATAATGTCGTATGTTTTTCCCCCAACCCCACTTTCCATCAATTTGTATAGCAGACCCTGATGCCAAATTAAGTCAAAAGTTTTTTTGAAATCAACAAAGCATGAGAAGACTTTGCCTTTGTTTTGGTTTGTTTGTTTGTCAATTAGGGTGTACAGGGTGATTACGTGGTCTGTCGTACGGTAATTTGGTAAAAAGCCAATTTGACATTTGCTCAGTACATTGTTTTCACTGAGGAAATGAACTAGTCTGTTGTTAATGATAATGCAGAGGATTTTCCCAAGGTTGCTGTTGAGGCATATCCCACGGTAGTTATTGGGGTGATCAGTCCTTGGTTCCAAATATTGGGGAAGATGCCAGAGCTAAGGATGATGTTAAAGAGTTTAAGTATAGCCAATTGGAATTTGTGGTCTGTATATTTTATCATTTCATTGAGGATACCATCAACACCACAGGCATTTTTGGGTTGGAGGGTTTGTGTTTTGTCCTGTAGTTCATTCAATGTAATTGGAGAATCCAGTGGGTTCTGGTAGTTGATTCTAAGATTTGCATTTGATAATGTATATTTTTAGCTGTTTGTTCTTTGTTATAGGGCCAAAAAGATTGGAGAAGTGGTGTATGGACATCTCTGTTTTGGATAGATACAGTGGGGGGAAAAAGTATTTAGTCAGCCACCAATTGTGCAAGTTCTCCCACTTAAAAAGATGAGAGAGGCCTGTAATTTTCATCATAGGTACACGTCAACTATGACAGACAAATTGAGAAAAAAATCACATTGTAGGATTTTTAATGAATTTATTTGCAAATTATGGTGGAAAATAAGTATTTGGTCACCTACAAACAAGCAAGATTTCTGGCTCTCACAGACCTGTAGCTTCTTCTTTAAGAGGCTCCTCTGTCCTCCACTCGTTACCTGTATTAATGGCACCTGTTTGAACTTGTTATCAGTATAAAAGACACCTGTCCACAACCTCAAACAGTCACACTCCAAACTCCACTATGGCCAAGACCAAAGAGCTGTCAAAGGACACCAGAAACAAAATTGTAAACCTGCACCAGGCTGGGAAGACTGAATCTGCAATAGGTAAGCAGCTTGGTTTGAAGAAATCAACAGTGGGAGCAATTATTAGGAAATGGAAGACATACAAGACCACTGATAATCTCCCTCAATCTGGGGCTCCACGCAAGATCTCACCCCATGGGGTCAAAATGATCACAAGAATGGTGAGCAAAAATCCCAGAACCACACAGGGGGACCTGGTGAATGACCCGCAGAGAGCTGGGACCAAAGTCAGATGAAACCAAAATATAACTTTTTGGTAAAAACTCAACTCGTCGTGTTTGGAGGACAAAGAATGCTGAGTTGCATCCAAAGAACACCATACCTACTGTGAAGCATGGGGGTGGAAACATCATGCTTTGGGGCTGTTTTTCTGCAAAGGGACCAGGACGACTGATCCGTGTAAAGGAAAGAATGAATGGGGCCATGTATCGTGAGATTTTGAGTGAAAACCTCCTTCCATCAGCAAGGGCATTGAATATGAAATGTGGCTGGGTCTTTCAGCATGACAATGATCCCAAACACACCGCCCGGGCAACGAAGGAATGGCTTCGTAAGAAGCATTTCAAGGTCCTGGAGTGGCCTAGCCAGTCTCCAGATCTCAACCCCATAGAAAATCTTTGGAGGGAGTTGAAAGTCTGTGTTGCCCAGCGACAGCCCCAAAACATCACTGCTCTAGAGGAGATCTGCATGGAGGAATGGGCCAAAATACCAGCAACAGTGTGTGAAAACCTTGTGAAGACTTACAGAAAACGTTTGACCTGTGTCATTGCCAACAAAGGGTATATAACAAAGTATTGAGAAACTTTTGTTATTGACCAAATACTTATTTTCCACCATCATTTGCAAATAAATAAATTACAAATCCTACAATGTGATTTTCTGGATTTTTTTTCCTCATTTTGTCTGTCATAGTTGACGTGTACCTATGATGAAAATTACAGGCCTCTCTCATCTTTTTAAGTGGGAGAACTTGCACAATTGGTGGCTGACTAAATACTTTTTTCCCCCACTGTAGCTCTTCGTGTTGTTGTTTGTTTAGTGTTTTCCAATTTTCCCAAAAGTGGTTAGAGTCTATGGATTCTTCAATTACATTGAGCTGATTTCTGACATGCTGTTCCTTCTTTTTCCTTAGTGTATTTCTGTATTGTTTTAGTGATTCACCATAATGAAGGCGTAGGCTCAGGTTTTCTGGGTCTCTGTGTTTTTGGTTGGATAGGTTTCTCAATTTCTTTCTTAGGTTTTTGCATTCTTCATCAAACCATTTGTCACTGTTCTTACTTTTCTTCAGTTTTCTGTTTGAGATTTTTAGATTTGATAGCGAAGCTGAGAGGTCAAATATACTGTTTAGGTTTTCTACTGCCAAGTTTACACCTTCACTATTACAGTGGAACGTTTTGTCCAGGAAGTTGTCTAGAATGGATTGAATTTGTTGTTGCCTAATTGTTTTTTGGTAGGTTTCGACACTACTTTCCTTCCATCTATAGTGTTTCTTCATATTATTCAGTTCATTTGGCTTTGATGCCTCATGATTGACTATTGCTCTGTTCAAGTAGACTGTGATTTTGCTGTGGTCTGATAGGGGTGTCAGTGGGCTGACTGTGAACACTCTGAGAGACTGGGTTGAGGTCAGTGATAAAGTAGTCTACAGTACTACTGCCAAGAGATGAGCTATAGGTGTACCTACCATAGGAGTCCCCTCGAAGCCTACCATTGACTATGTACATACCCAGTGTGCGACAGAGCTGCAGGAGTTGTGACCCATTTTTGTTGGTGATGTTGTCGTAGTTGTGCCTAGGAGGGCATATGGGGGAGGGAATACTGTCACCTCCAGGTAGGTGTTTGTCCCCCTGTGTGCTGAGGGTGTCAGGTTCTTGTCCAGTTCTGGTATTTAGGTCGCCACAGACTAGTACATGTCCCTGGGTCTGGAAATGATTGATTTCGCCCTCCAGGATGGAGAAGATGTCTTCATTAAAGTATGGGGATTCTAGTGGGGGGATATAGGTAGCACACAGGAGGACATTTTTCTCTGTTGAGATAATTTCCTTTTGAATTTCTAGCCAAATGTAAAATGTTCCTGTTTTGATTCATTTAATAGAGTGAGTTAGGTCTGCTCTATACCAAATTAGCATACCCCCTGAGTCCCTTCCCTGTTTCACACCTGGTAGTTTGGTGGATGGGACTACCAGCTCTCTGTAACCTAGAGGGCAACCAGTGGGTCCGTCTCCTCTACACCATGTTTCTTGTAGGATGACAATGTCTGTATTTCCGATTTCTTTGGTGAAATCCAGGTTCCTTCTCTTTAGGCCAAAGGCAGATGACCTCAGGCCTTGGATATTCCAGGATGAAATAGTGAAGGCTTTGTGTTCCATAAAGTGTCTAATGTTGTTGGTCGTGAGGTTTGGCCTCAGGTCAGTAATTGTGAGCAGAGCCTACTGAGCATCTGGTACATGCCATTGGCTTGGGCTAGTGTAAGAGTGGGGGTTGGGCCTGTTTGCGTGCTCACGGCCTGGGCGTATGTGTGACTTTCATGTTGAGGCCCTCTTTGCGGGAGTGGGGGGCATGGGGTGGGTAGGAGGGGCATAGGTCTGATCCGAGGGGCCCTAAATGGGGTGGGGGGGTCCCGCAGGTCTGGGACAGTGTCTCGCAGGTCTGCGCGGGGTGTCTTTTGATCTGTTGCTCCCGTTTGAGTCCATAAGGAGTACAATCTGTGGCTTGTGTATGTCCTCAGTGGGTATGGGGGGGGGGGTCGTCATGAGGGCTATCTGGGTGGCTGACAGGGGGGGTGCTCAGAGGGGTTGGGATCCCCTGGGCTTGGGGTTCTTCATTTGTTTGTCTGGCTGTGATGTCGAGGCTATGGTCAGGGTCTAGGGTGTCCTGTTCTGCTGCCGTGTCGAGACTTTGGCCAGGATCTGAGGTGGGCTGTTCTGCTGGCTTCTCTGCGGGGGTGGCCAGCTCTCTAATGGGTTGTTCTCTGTCACCCGTCATCATTCTCACCTTCTCCTCCAGCACTCTGATCCTCTCCTCTAGTGCTCTGTTCTTCTCCTGCTCCTGCTCTTTCTCCTGTTGATGTTGTCTCACCACAGTCCAGAGTGCAGACATGTCTCTCTCTACCTCCAGCTCTCCAGGTCTAGTTAAGGGGGTGTTGTTGTGCTGGACTGTTGTCTGGGTCTGTGCTGACTGGAGTGTGTTCACCTGCTGTTCCAGCCCCACCTGCCTTACCTCCAGCTGGGTGAATTTATCCTTCATTTCAATGAGGGAGTAGTACTCTGTGCTGGGAAGTTGACTTTCCGCTTAGGGTTGCTCTGTGGGGTTATTTAATGAAGAGGTCTTGTCTGACCCACTCGGGGTGGGGATATCTTTCTCAAGGGAGAGCTTCTCCTGCTGAGCTATTTCTTTGATTAGGTGAAAGTCCAGCTGGAACTGTTTGGTGTTGCCCTGTACCAATACTGTTCCAGATTTATAGAGATTTATATTAGATTAGATGACTCAGAGTCCTCGTTGTCTGGTATCCTGAGTTTCCACCCATTGCTAACACCCCCCCTCTTAACAGAGGGGTAGTGTGCTAGTATAGCACTGTGCCATGCCAGGGGATGGTGTGGAAGATAAGGTTGCTTATTTTCCCTATTTTATAAAAGTCAGCAAAAAGTGTCTGCTGATTTCCCATAAGGAGCTTCATTTTGTACTCTTTTCGTGTCTTATCATTCTTTACATTCAGAGGGTACTGTATTTGAATGACCTCTGAACAACGGGAAGGTGCTTCTAAGGCCTCTCCATTTGGTTGGGGTAGACTGTGCGTCTCTCCTGCCATTGTTGGGCTCAAGGGCTTTGACACCTCTCACTTCACACGTCAGTGCTAATTGAAGTTGTATCTCTTTGTACTAGCAAGCTTGGTAGCCTTAGCATTCAGTCCTTATAAAGTAAAATATATCATTGTAATGTATTTTTCTTCTTGGTTTTTGAAAGTAAAAAATAGCTTCAGACTAAACATTACTCACTCAGTTCCAGGTTGGATGGTGTTTTCAGGTTTCTGTTTGTTTGCCAGAGCATTTGCTGTATAGCTTGGGAATAGTAATCCTTGGTAGTAGAAAGCCTTCCAGGTAATTCCGTCCAAAATCAGGTTGTAGGTTTGGAGTTTTGGTTTGGAATGAAGGTTATGTTGTGGAGGGTAGCATTCTGTATATGTCCCTGCCAAAAAATCCAAGTTTATCTAACTCTAAATCTATATTTTTTTGTAAAAACATGCTGAAAAATGCAGGAGCAATGTATTTGAGCTCTCTCTCTCTCTCTCTCTGTCACACTTTCATCTCTCTCAACAAAGAACACAGCAAGCATGGCGGCAAAATCAAATCAAATGTTATTCAATCACGCACATAATTTACAGCATGTAAAGTGATATATGATAGTAGTCCCCTAATAATTAAATGTATATGGGTAGTTGACGTGAAACCCCTTTTTTTTGTCCATGATGGCAAACACAAATTTAACTTAACCTAAATTGGCTAAAATTGTGATATAATACTAAAAGCTTTGTTTTTTAAAACCTTGGATTATAAGTATATTCATACCTTGTATTATTAGTTTTCTTACAATTTTGAACCAAACGTGACAATTGTCCCAGGTAAGGTTGTGGAGCTTTGCATTTAAGCATTTATTTTTTATTTGTTATTTTATTTTTATGAATACAATTCCCTTCACCTAATCTTTTAGTTATAACACAGAAGTTTATTTCAAGAAACAATAGTCCTCAAGTCTATTCATGATATTTCCAAATAGTTTTGATTGATTACATTTTGGCCCTAAAAGCAATGTCCACTTGGTGTGACACAATTCTGTGATTAAATAATGAGCCAGCATTTGGGCACCATTGTGGTAGGGACAGTTCTCTTGCAATGAGTAAGTACTGAAGACATGGCTGGAGCACATGGCCTGAACAGATGGTAAAGCTTTATGATAAATATTTATCAAAATATTGCACTTTTCTGCCATTGCCATAAAGGGGTCAGTTTCTTAGTCCTTTGGTGTGACGCAGTTTGAATGTGTATATATTAAAAATAATAATACTTTTTTGACAATTGAAGTATAAAAAGCAATGAAAACATGTTGTGGTGAAATCATATGGAAAGCTTACTGTTAACAATAAGCCCCAAAATGGACCATACAGCCTGTGATTTCCAATGGTGTGACAGCTTTTTTCCCTTGTTGTGTCACACCAGAGGAAATAGCTGTCACTCCAGGGAACATAACCTATTAATAAATTTCTATAATGACCTTTGTAGACTTTTTTTTCATCAAATAACACTTATTTGCATTAGACCTATTTGTATCCTGTTGCAATTTCGATCACTTTAAGTGATTCTGAGTGCAATATTTATGTATTCATTCTCCCAGGCCTGGTTTCTCACTCTTGGCATGTGAACATTGCTCTGGTGACCTCTGGGTCTGTCTCTGCCCTCTGGGGAAGGTCTAGTTATTTTACGTGGCCCTAGTGATGGTGCAGGCACATATTCGGGGCTGTGGTGCACCCATTCCTGGTTCTCACTCCCTGCATTAGACCATCCCTCCCCTTGGTCCCTCTCTGTCTGTCCTACCAGTTTCACTCCTCCAATTGGTATACG
Organism: Coregonus clupeaformis; assembly: GCF_020615455.1. Lineage (NCBI taxonomy): Eukaryota > Metazoa > Chordata > Actinopteri > Salmoniformes > Salmonidae > Coregonus > Coregonus clupeaformis. Next base: position 15,725,133 of record NC_059231.1, on the reverse strand, counting down.
TGATCCACCCTGAGAGGGCCAAATCAGCCGGGCCTCTTTTGGAGACTGTTCCCCCCTGCTCTAACTGGTTGATCCTGCCATATTCTTCTCCCAAAGATTAAGCCATGCAAGTCTTAGTACACACGGCCGGTACAGTGAAAATGTGAATGGCTCATTAAATCAATTATGGTTCAATTTATCGCTCCAATGTTACTTGGATAACTGTGGCAATTCTAGGGCTAAGCTATGCCAACAATTGCTGACCTTCGAGGACATATGCATTTATCAGACCCAAAACCCGTATGGGGTGACCCTTCGTGACACTGGCCTCTCATTCGAATGTCTGTCCTATCAACTTTTGATGGTAGTTTCTGTGCCTACCATGGTGACCACGGGTAACGGGGAATCAGGGTTCGATTCCGGAGAGGGAGCCTGAGAAACGGCTACAACATTCAAGGAAGGCAGCAGGCACGCAAATTATCCACTTATGATTTGGGGCGGTAGTGATGAAAAATAACAATACAGGACTCTTTCGAGTCCCTGTAATTGGAATGAGTACACTTCAAATGCTTTAATGAGGATCCATTACTGATGTTTAGAACTGATTTTTAGAAGCATTTTTACAGTGGTCAGAAACTTCTGAAAGTGTCATTAATTATGTGTTAACAATCAAATTTGACTGCCTATTGTGTATTGTCCATCGGTGTGACATAATGTCCTATGGGGTGACGCCAATAAATGAAAGGAAAAAAAGGTGTTATCTTGGATAAAATGTCAAATTAATTGTTAAGCATGAGGCAGGTAACATTATAATAATACACAAGTAAGTTAACTGCTTTTTATCTAGGTTTATTGAAATAACTGTGAATCTTACCCAAAATGTAATTGCGAGACACTTGGTTATCGTCATTATACAAGGAAATAATGTGTTTTTCATTTTAAATGCAAGAATATGATTACTGATTTAAAAGACAGAAGTAACTGAATAATGGAAACAAATATTTGTCTTGTCTATTTGGGAATCATTAAAACCTTTACATTACCATTAATTGGGATGTCACACCAGAGGACAAATTCAAGGCACTAATGCATTAAATGGTTAATTCAATTTGGTATGAATTCAAAATTGAAGCTGTCCATATAAAATGTTGAGTTGTTTAGACAGTATATTGTAACTCTGTTTTTTTACTTACATTTTAGAGGAAATAATTGTTTCACTTTTGTTTTGGCCATATGGCAACTACCCATATAGGAAACAGATCAGAGGGAAAGCGGGTCTGAAACCTTTTAATGGTTGAATTTTTACTCTTGTCCATTTGATCTGTTTTCCCCCGTAATCACGGCCAGTTTGGAAGCCTTTGTTTAGGCCACTAGAAGAGCAACTGATATAAAACACCTAGTATTCATTAATATACTGTAAATGCATACAGTCAACCTGCTAGCTCAAATCCCTTTTAATTACAGTGAAATACTATAGAAATAATGTTCTTACAGTTTAATAGTCACTTTTACTGTACTGTACTGTGTTTCATTGCTCTGGCATCAAGTTACCATGAATATCTCAGTAGTATTGTATTGGCACTATCTAGAGATAGTCAGAGATATGTCATAAGATATATTTACATTTGACATTTTAGTCATTTAGCAGACGCTCTTTTCCAGAGCGACTTACAGTTAGTGAGTGCATAATATTATTTTCTTCATACTGGCCCCCCGTGGGAATCGAACCCACAACCCTGCCGTTGCAAGCACCATGCTCTACCAACTGAGCTACACGGGACATATATTGCTGTAATTACAAAAAAATTTAAGACCAATGTATCCTTAACTACAGCAGTATTTTCAGTAACGGTTACAGAAACGTTTTACTTGCTATGACTGTGATATGTAAAAAAAAAATGTTTTGATCAACCTTGGTTGAATGCACTGACTGTAAGTTGCTAATGACAAGAGCGCCCGCTAAATGACCAACATGTAAATGTAAAATTGAAAACTTGCAAAGAACACTGGGTAATATGTTGCTGCATGGGTAATTCCAGTAATATACTGTACATTAGATTACAGTAGCATCTTTGGTCCCGTAAAATGGATTACCGTAAAATGGATTACAGTAACTTTACTGTAAAAATAAATTACAGTAAACTACTGGCCAATTTCTGTCAGTAAGTTACTGTAAATGTTACAGGAATGCCCCCCCTGTTTCATCTCTCCATTCACCTCCAGGTTCGTTGGACACCACATGTGGTTGGGGACCTCACATAGAAACAACACATACTAGTATATTTGCTATTTTATGCTAGTGATATGCTATCAATGTCACACTTCGTTGTTCTCAATAGGGAATTGAAGAGAGGCTTCAACAGATAGTTAGATAATACAAAATAAATTAAATGGTACTCTGAATAATAAACTCAAACTTATCGAATGAACTACGTAGGTTATTGAAGTTGTTCAGGAGGCTATGGAATTGTCCATTAAAGTCAGCTCTTAAATTAATCATAAACTTGTTTAATTCAGCACCTTATCAACAGATCAATAACTACAGTGTGCACTTCTTCCCTTACCCTCCACTGGCTATGTGACTTGTTTGAACAATGTACTGTATTTCCTGTGTGTGTGTGTCTGCTAATTCCTACCTTGATGGTCCCTTTGGTTCCAGTGATAACAGCATCATTTGTCAGCATCATAGTGATGGAGCACGTGCACACAGCCATTTTGTTCCCTTAAGATCAATACTACTGTTCCATCCACTTCTGAGGGTGCAAATACAAAGCATTAGATACAGCAAAATCTTCAAACTTAACCAAATGGGAATATTGCACTACACTGTTTCTGAGACCTTCATATTGTGTCCAACTCAGAGTTGATATAAGCATGCACAACACAGAAAGCATTCATTTATTTTTGTGGGAGACTTAAAAAGGGAGACTGATATGTGAGTCAGAATAACACCAATTACCTGTGTCGATTCAGTGTCCTGTGGCTTGGATGGACTCAGGCCTCTCCCAATTGAACACCATGAAGAAAAACTGCAGGCAGTAGATCCCCAGGTCCAGTAGTGCCCCTCCACCTCTCTCTGGGCTAGGTGAGGAATGTGTGTGAGCAGGGCTTCCAGGTCAGCCCTAACCATCTGGACCTCTCCCACCTCACCCTGGCCACCTCTACAGACGCAGGGAATAAATGAGCACAGATCGTCTTGGAGACAGAGAGATATAAGGTAGATAGATATAAGAGGGATGATTTACTACTGCATACCTTTTTGATAAGCCAATCTTTCCCACCAGTAGGGGGAGACAGAATACCAGAAGCAGATCTAAGATGGTACATTCGCTGACTTCCACTGGGTGGCGCCAGAGGATTCTGCAACTGACATCTCGAAATACCCGAGGGTCACATAAGTACGTTTATTAACATCACTGATGTGATTATATTATGCAGATGTTTAGGTCTAAACGTATTGGAACTCTGTGCAGACCACCACACTCAACTTTATACACAAGCAGGCACTGGTGTTATAAGCAAAACTGTGATGAATCAAACAAATTATTGCAATTGTGTTCATTGATTATATTTGTATGTTGTGAGCTCTGATTTATTATCCACTGTCAATCACATATAGCTACACGTGGCGATGCTTTGTCTGTTCTGTTCCTTGTTAGCCCCTCCCACAGAGAGCTGGTTCTCTTCTCAGCAGGAGACTAAGCCACACCTTCCTTTCCCAGCCTGCAGAGGACTATAGGACGGTGGGAACTTGGTCCGGAACAGCCCATAATTGTGGGCTATTTATATCTGTCAAGGCTGCTCCTCAGGGGCCTGCTGCCGGCAGTCTCCCCAAGCCACGGAATTTAACCCAGGACAACTCTCCAGATGTGATGGAAAACATCTGGGTAGCTGCCTGGTCGGGTCTTCCTACATACAGGCCCTTCCAGTCCACCCCTTACTATCAATGAACCAGGAGAGCTGAAAGAGAGAGGGCCTCTCCCCCAGCTCACCTGATACACTACTAATAAATATCATCTCAGACTCAGTCATTTGATCTAATGGATGAAGTGGTAGTGGAGTTCACAGTGCCCCGTCTGTCCACTTTAAGTACTGTATAGTAGGTCTATGGTGGCTGGCCAGATGTGAAAAGACAATAACAGGAGCTCTAGAGAGTTCAGAAAGACTATTATTTGTGTTGTGTGATGGATATACTGTAATGTACTGCTAATATGTTATTTGTTTGTTTGTGTGTACGCATCAATGGTTAGCGGTCGATGACTGGTAATGCTGATGACTGGAAAACATTGTCTTGAGCGATCATAAACTAAACTGATGAACATGTACAGTACATATGGCCAATTCCAGTTTCAGAGTGATGTGGAATTGCCCATATGCTTCCACTCTTTCAAAACCAACACAATCACAAAGTCAAAGTATTTATTTATTGCTTTTTTAATTTAAAAAAATTACTTGTAAGTGTGTTACATTGAGTACTATTGAAATAATTCCATGTTCTCGGTCTTACATTAGGCACACAAGAATGCATACAACATGTTGCGTTTCTATTTTCATCTTTTACTTCAAATAATCACAGAAGAGCGAGAGGGTTAACCTTGTAGCAAACTGCATTGAAATCTCAAACTGTACAGAACTGAACTGAGAAGCAACAAATATACTTCTATTCAGCTCAACATCCTCCCCGTGCAAGGAAAAAACAATAATTCCTCAAAGTCCACCTGTGGTTTTTCTGTGAAATTACAAAAACTTAAAATGAAAATACCCCAGCAGAATCTATAGGAATGTGATCTAGAGCAGTTTGGCTGAGCTACAACCTCCACCACCAGAGAACCCAATGGTTTCACATTGAAGTCAACAGTACAAAGCCCCTACGAAACCTCCTGATAAAGAATATCATATTAAATATACTTCCAAATATAGGGCTCAAATTTCAAAGATCAGGGACATTGGCTTGTGTGTATAAAGTATATCAAGTTTGTACACAGGTAGACAGTAAAGCTGTGATTGTTAGATTTCTGAAAAAAATTCCCAAGAATGTACTATATGGCCATATGCACTCAGAAAACTGTTTGGGTCAGTCCCAAGAAAAACACTGCATTTATTATTAGCCAGAGTGGGGCTACAAAAAATGTAACCACCCACATTGCAATGGCAAAAACAATAGATATTTCTGCAACACAGCAATAAGAGAACTAGCATAAGGATACTATAATTTACCCCTACATACTCTATCTATGCTGGGTCTACGTCTTCGCCTATGTACAGCTGATGTGTATGACAGTGAGTGAGTGTTTCTCTCAACAGCATGTGCCTGAGAAACGTCTGTCAGAGTGTAGGACTTAATCTTGTGTCCTGTCTGTCGACATGCTGCGTCCTTTTACTAATTTACTCAGGCCAAAGGGAGGAGGAATGCTTGAGCTGGTGTAGCCTAGCCTAGGCAGCATTCCAGGCAAATAGCTAATTTCCCTTAAATTTCACACAAGAGGGCCATTGAAAACAAGCAGCCTTGTGGCTCTAAAAAGACTGACCAGCCTTGAATCTGCGATAGTCATCTGGGCCCAGTTTTTCAAAAGTTAACTATTGGGATTTCGCTTATCGGCTAAGATTAAATGCAAAGAAATAGAATGAATAGAACGGATGAATGATTGACTTGAATGGGGACTGCCGTTATATTCGATTTCTATGCATTTAATCCTATCCCATAGCTGAAAACTGGGCGCAGGGTAGGCTTGGGAACCCTGGGGTCCATCTAATTTCCTGTGGTGGTTGGGAACTTCCTGTCCATCCGACCGATCACAAGCCTTCATAAGGGGCGGTCCCTGTGTACCAAACCACTGAATTATTGTCTGAGTAATGACATTTATAAGGATATGGATCTGCACTGCTCAGTTACACATAGCAAAAGATAACAGTTAAGAATAATGATTTATACATGTATATTGAGTAAAGCTTGGAGATGTAAAGTAAAAGAGATGTACTTTGAGGACAACTGGAAAGTGAGGAAATGAATATTGATCACATGTGCAGTGTGTTATCAAATAAAGTATTGGTCCTGGTTGATTAAGTCCCTCTTCAAAATGTTTTGGGGCATTTCCTTATAATGATAAACTGAGTGTAGGGACCATTCACCTTTTCGGTTTTCACTTAGGCCAAGACCTGACTAGATGACAACACTGATACATGTAACACGTCATGGCACCACACAGCGAAGGGGCCGACAATGGCAGATGGGAATTGTTATGGATACTAAGTGGTTAACGATAGAGCACTTGGCAAAATCACATTTGACAAGTGTTGATTCTTCTACTTGACCACCCACTGTCAGCTGTGTAGGTGTCAGCAAAGCACAACAATAAACAGAAACAACCCAGCCAATTTTCTGACTATTCATCATTATTTTTCTCATTTTAACTCACCTGAGTGAACATAACAAGTGCAGTCATATTGTATAATTTTTTTAATTTTCAGCTAAAAATTTTAAGCAACCCTGAAAGCTCTCTGGTCATCGTTGGTCTTTAGAGTTGCCATTTCAGAGTTCAAACAGAAGAAATAAGCCGATGACCTGAAGCTAGTTCAGGGGTGTGACTTGTCAATACCTTCTTTCTTTGACCTTTATAGAGATCTCTGAATATGGGTATGGCTTGGCATGGCTGTCTTTGATACCATACCACACAGCCTGCATATTAGCTTCACCAAGCTCAACAATCATCATCATTGTCATCATCATTATCTGACTGTAGATATCTTATGCTCCATTGACAACTCCATCACCCACCACCCTTCTTTAAAAACAATACAAGTAAAACAAAGTAACATCTTTCTCTCTCTCATAACCCTATCGTCATGCAATCCTGTGGGTCTTTCACTCTCTACCAAAAGTGGCAGCGCTTTTAAATATTACAGTGATGTAATGACTCAGAATAGAGGAAATAAGAGAACAAATAACAACAACAAAAAGTAGCGTAATTGCACAGTCATCGGGGGCGGGGCTGGCGTTTAGGTGTTGATGGTCAACTGTCATGACAACCCATTTAGGGAGGCTGTGTCGTCTCTATGGCGATGATGGCACAGACACCTCCAGTAGGCGGTTGTTCTTGCGTTTGCAGGCAGCACTGGTGCCATTCTTAGGCCCCCCCTGGATGAACTTGACACACACCTTGTCCTGCTTGAACTGCACCAGGAACCTGCCATGGAGATAAAGAGGAAGTATGATTAGAAACATCTGACATCACATCCTGGGATTTAACTAGCCTGATCCTAGATCTGTTTGTGCAAATGTGATATTGACCGTAGCAGTTGGCAAGACGTCACAAACACATCTGGGACGAAGATTTGACAAAGGGAAACAACAGCATTGCAATGTAAAGTCAACATGGCGACGTGTCTCCGGTTCTTACTCGTCTGAGATGTTGATGTTGATTTGGTCCCCGTCTGCAGCGGTGGTCCCTGTGCGGTGGAGTTTGGTGATGATCTCTATAAGATGCTCACTGCTTAGCAAGAAGTCACCTTTGGCAGCTGAAGCAGAGCCCTATGGTTAAAAACACAGAGGAGTGTTAGTAATTTCAAAGTCAATATGCCTACCCAGTCTTTCCATGATTAGCACCTTAATGTTGAATTAAAAGTTATGAAGCAGAACTTTATTATTACAACTAGAAACTGTTTGAAATGACATCATTAGAATCAGTTTGCAACCAGTGGTTATGCAGCAAGCAAAGCAGGTTAATTTCAACCAGCTTTGCCAGCTGGGTAGTTAGCTAGATGGATGATGTCCATGTGTAAGTGCATCACAGTGCAGCTGGAGTAACACTCCCTGCCTCCATCACCTCTTTGAGCTTGAGGGCGAAGAAGCCGTCACTCTGAGTGCTGACCGAAACACTGGTGAGGTCTGGCAGCGGCACGCTGGCCTTCACCTGGCCTGTCTTCTGGTCAGCCAGTACAAAGTTGCTTTTGGTCAGCAAGAAGAGCCTTGGTGACCCCTGTAACAAGAAGAAGGCTAGGTTTAATACCCTAAGAATTTGGTAACATTTTATTTTACGGTACAGAAATTAGTTATTTACCTAGAAAGTACATGGTAAAATCATAATAACAAAGTAATAACCTATAGAAATATAAACACATTTATTGCAAAAACAGCATTTATTCTTGGCTATAGTGGTATAAAAGCACAGGTAGGCTGTATCTGTAAAACATACATTTTCCTAGTGTACAGCATAGTTACAGATATAATACTTATAATATAGCAATGACTCTGAAGAGTTTGGGCCATATGAACTGTAATACAGTCCTGTTCAGGCCTGTCAGTTAGACAGACCCCCTCAGGCTTCAGTACAATTATATGAACAGTCATAAACGTGACAGAGATTTTACTGAGGTAAGGTCAAATCAAAGATTATTGGTCACGTACACAGTTTTGCAGATGTAATTGCAGCTGCAGCGAAATGCTTATGTTTCTAGCTCCAAAAACAATATCTAGCAATAATACACACATAATCCAAAAGTAAAAAAACTAAAACAATAAAATAACCCCTTACACTCCTAGGAATTGACCTATATGGATAGGGCTAAATTGAAATGTTTCTTACAGACGAAATATGGAAAGTATATGCATAACCATGGTAGTAATTAAAAGGGAACAGTTTAGAGATTATGCGAAAACACAACAGTTCACCTGACAAGACAGAATCCAAACATTACACTGTTGATTTTGTGTTAATTTTCCATTTACTGTACTTTTCACCACATTTGTTGATAACGAAATCTGAAAATACTCTGGATACATTCAGTATCATGATAAGAATATTCTTGGAAAACCTGGGGTTGGTGCACCATAAGACAAAAAAAATGAAAGGGTTTGAGTGAGAGGACTAACTGGTCTCTCCAAATGGCCACACACCTCTCCAAAGTGAGCACAGTTCCTAAGTCATATCAATGCACTTTTATGACTCAAAGAAGTCTTCAACTATAAGGTGATTTTTTGAGCTCTCCTAGCTGTGCCGTTGAGGAACTAGAGCAGCACACTGGTAGTTGTTTTGTTTGGAACACAGCCCTGCATCCCTGCCTTTAAACAATTACTGTTGCTGTTTACGCAATTCAAAAACATTCCATTACAAATCACAATCTGGGTCAGGTGGGCATCATTTGAAAGCTTGTTCTATTGCAAACATGACTAGCTAAATCATAAAATACAATCTTACAGTGTTAGGCTTTCACTAGGCAATTCAGAGAAGCAGACACATTTTGGTGTGCATAGAATGAGTCATGAGTGCATTCAAATGTGTGGCCACGGCAAATTGTCTTCACAATACATCATTCTGTTCAGGACAACCCAGGTCGCTTAGGTCAGTCATTTTGCCCATGTTCAATCGAACAGTAACTGAATGCCTCGATGCCCGTCTGCCTGCTTATATAACAAGCCACGGCCTCACGACTCACTTTCTGTAGGAGCAAACCATTTACGTGAACGGGGTGGTATACCTAATAAACTGTCCACTGAGTGTATAGACAGTATGGACAGTATTTGCATAGAAAAGGTGTGTACAGCAGTAGTTACAGTGGGGAAAAAAAGTATTTAGTCAGCCACCAATTGTGCAAGTTCTCCCACTTAAAAAGATGAGAGAGGCCTGTAATTTTCATCATAGGTACACGTCAACTATGACAGACAAAATGAGAAAAAAAATTCCAGAAAATCACATTGTAGGATTTTTAATGAATTTATTGGCATATGATGGTGGAAAATAAGTATTTGGTCAATAACAAAAGTTTCTCAATACTTTGTTATATACCCTTTGTTGGCAATGACACAGGTCAAACGTTTTCTGTAAGTCTTCACAAGGTTTTCACACACTGTTGCTGGTATTTTGGCCCATTCCTCCATGCAGATCTCCTCTAGAGCAGTGATGTTTTGGGGCTGTCGCTGGGCAACACAGACTTTCAACTCCCTACAAAGATTTTCTATGGGGTTGAGATCTGGAGACTGGCTAGGCCACTCCAGGACCTTGAAATGCTTCTTACGAAACCACTCCTTCGTTGCCCGGGCGGTGTGTTTGGGATCATTGTCATGCTGAAAGACCCAGCCACGTTTCATCTTCAATGCCCTTGCTGATGGAAGGAGGGTTTCACTCAATCTCACGATACATGGCCCCATTCATTCTTTCCTTTACACGGATCAGTCGTCCTGGTCCCTTTGCAGAAAAACAGCCCCAAAGCATGATGTTTCCAACCCCATGCTTCACAGTAGGTATGGTGTTCTTTGGATGCAACTCAGCATTCTTTGTCCTCCAAACATGACGAGTTGAGTTTTTACCAAAAAGTTATATTTTGGTTTCATCTGACCATATGACATTCTCCCAATCCTCTTCTGGATCATCCAAATGCACTTCAGACGGGCCTGGACATGTACTGGCTTAAGCAGGGGGACACGTCTCGCACTGCAGGATTTGAGTCCCTGGCGGCGTAGTGTGTTACTGATGGTTGGCTTTGTTACTTTGGTCCCAGCTCTCTGCAGGTCATTCACTAGGTCCCCCCGTGTGGTTCTGGGATTTTTGCTCACCGTTCTTGTGATCATTTTGACCCCACGGGGTGAGATCTTGCGTGGAGCCCCAGATCGAGGGAGATTATCAGTGGTCTTGTATGTCTTCCATTTCCTAATAATTGCTCCCACAGTTGATTTCTTCAAACCAAGCTGCTTACCTATTGCAGATTCAGTCTTCCCAGCCTGGTGCAGGTCTACAATTTTGTTTTTGGTGTCCTTTGACAGCTCTTTGGTCTTGGCCATTGTGAAGTTTGGAGTGTGACTGTTTGAGGTTGTGGACAGGTGTATTTTATACTGATAACAAGTTCAAACAGGTGCCATTAATACAGGTAACGAGTGGAGGACAGAGGAGCCTCTGAAAGAAGAAGTTTCAGGTCTGTGAGAGCCAGAAATCTTGCTTGTTTGTAGGTGACCAAATACTTAATTTCCACCATAATTTGCAAATAAATTCATAAAAAATCCTACAATGGGATTTTCTGGATTTTTTTCCCTCAATTTGTCTGTCATAGTTGACGTGTACCTATGATGAAAATTACAGGCCTCTCTCATCTTTTTAAGTGGGAGAACTTGCACAATTGGTGGCTGACTAAATACTTTTTTCCCCCACTGTATATAGGATGAGCCATGGCTAGAATAAAGTATATACATACAGTGCCCTCAGAAAGTATTCATACCCCTTGACTTATTCTACATTGTTGTGTTACAGCCTGAATTCAAAATGGACTAAATAGATCTCACCCATCTACACACAATACCTCATTAATGACAAAGTGAAAACTTGTTTTTAGAAATGTTAGCAAATGTATTGAAAATTAAATATATAATTTACATACGCTTTCACACCCGAGTCAATACTTTGTAGAAGCACCTTTGGCAGCGATTACAGCTGTGAGTCTTTCTGGGTAAGCCTCTAAGAGCTTTCCACACCTGCGCTGTGCAACATTTGCCCATTATACTTTTCAAAAGTCCTCAAGCTCTGTCAAATTGGTTGTTGGTCATTGCTAGACAACCATTTTCAGGTCTTGCCATAGATTTTCAAGTAGATTTCAGTCAAAACTGTAACTCAGCCACTCAGGAACATTCACTGTCTTCTTGGTAAGCAACTCCAGTGTAGGTTTGGCCTTGTGTTTTAGGTTATTGTCCTGCTGAAAGGGGAATTCATCTCCCAGTGGCTGGTGGAAAGCAGACAACCAGGTTTTACTCTGGGATTTTGACTGTGCTTAGCTCCATTATGTTTATTTATCCTGAAAAACTCCCCAGTCCTTAACGATTACAAGCATATCCATAACATGATACAGCCACTATGCTTGAAAATATAGAGAGTGGTACTCAGTAATGGGTTGTTTTGGATTTGCCCCAAACATACCACTTTGTATTGCCACATTTTTTGCAGTATTACTTTAGTGCCTTGTTGCAAACAGGATGTTTTGGAATATTTTTTTTAGAATTGAGGAGTAACTACAATGTTGTTGATCCATCCTCAGTTCTCCCATCACAGCCATTAAACTGTTTTAAAGTCACCATTGGCCTCATGGTGAAATCCCTGAGCGGTTTCCTTCCTCTCCGGCAACTGAGTATTGATACACCATCCAAAGTGTAATTATTAACTTCACCATGTTCAAAGAGATATTCAATGTCTGCTTTTTAAATGTTTTACCCATCTACCAATGGGTGCCCTTCTTTGTGAGGCATTGGAAAACCTCCCTGGTCTTTGTGGTTGAAATGTACTGCTTGACTGAGGGACCTTACAGATCATTTTATGTGTGGGGTCCATAAATGAGCTAGTGACTCAAAAATCATGCAATTTATGTGACCTGTTAAGCACATTTTTTCAGCTGAACTTATTTAGGCTTGCCATAACAAAAGGGGTTGAATACTTGACTCAAGACATTTCAGCTTTTCATTTCTAATTTGACATTTTGGGGTATTGTGTGTAGGCCAATGACAAAAATAAATCTACATTTAATCTATTTTAAATTCAGACTAACACAACAAAATGTGGAAACAGTCAAGTAGTGTGAATACTTTCTGAAGGCACTGTATAAAGTGGGTAAAACAGTATGTAAACATTATTAAAGTGACCAGCTTTAAATGACTATGTACATAGGGCAGCAGTCTTGAACTTGTCGATCTGATTTTGCTAAGGTAAGGTACTTCATCTGATTTTGCTGAGGTAAGGTACTTGTTGATCTGATTTTGCCGAGGTAAGGTATTTGTTGATCTGATTTTGCTGAGGTAAGGTACTTGTCGATCTGATTTTGCGGAGGTAAGGTACTTGTTGATCTGATTTTGCTGAGGTAAGGTACTTTGAGAAAGGTACTTGCCTTGCCGTTGGCCCTGTTGATCTTGTTCACCACGTCAGCCAGTAGCACCTTCTCCTCCACAGCACTGTTCAGCTTCTGGTACTTGGGGTTCTTCTGGATCTCCAGATAATCTCCTTTGAAAGGCTGGCTCACACTGAAATAATAATAATGCATGTATTTTATATAGCGCTTTTCATGGACCTAAGAAAGCAACAGAGAGGAACCTGCAGCAATTCATAGATTATACTCAGAGGAAAAATGTGCCAGATTCACTGCTTGGAACATTAGCTTTACGTCAAACATTATGTAATGTATTAAATCAAAAAGGACAATATGATATACCTGCTGGGATACAGAGCCTTTTTGTCCTTGAAGATCTCACTGGCCTCCAGTTTCTCCTCATACACAGCCTTCTTCTCCTTTGTGAACTGGCCCCTGTACTTCTTGCACTAATCATTCAAAAAATACATAATCAATCCCTAGGAAATGTGTTATATTGATGTCCCCCGTACTGTAAGTTATAAAGCCAGCGCGCAACGCTGGTTGTACATCCGTACAACCAGTTTACAACCAGGTTGTAATCTGGTTATAATGACATATCAATCAGATTTGCCCGCTGGGTAGTGGCATATACTACTTGACGCTTATAATAATTTGTAGGATCAGTGATGACCACTTGAAAGAACTGCCAAAGATAATAACTAACTGACCCTCCAGAGGTGGAAGATCCTCCTGAGCTCAGTGTGAGCTCCCTCCAGGAAACTGTAAGGCTGGGCCAGCCAGGTGTTGTCTATGGGGGACATGGAGGGCATGGTAGTCTTCAGACCCAGGAAGTACTTCTGCATCTGGAGGGAGGGAGACGGGCATATATTCTATACCTCCCATTCAGACTTGGATTACTGTTGACATTCAGGAATATATAGAACCGGTTTCCCGGACAAAGATTAAGCCTTGTCCGAGAAGCATGTTCAACTGAGATTCTCCATTTAATGTGCTTTTTAATACAGGACTAGGCTTAATCTGTGTCCAGGAAACCGGACCCTAGTGATTCAGAAGAACAGTGCTTAAAAGGGACGGACGGCTCATTCCTGCTAGGCTGGTCCCCGATCTGATTGTGTTGTCTTGCCATCTTGCTCCCACTTACAATTCTCTGGATGATAAAGTTGTAGATCTTCTTGCCAGCGTTGGCCCTAAAGAATTTCCTGTACTCCTGGCGCACCTGTAACCAAGGAGACAACTGATCATCACCATAGTGATCTGATTTGAGGAATGATATCACAACAACACTGATTGACATGACTCTAGAACAGGACCCTCCAACCCTGTTCCTGGGGAGCTCTTGTAGGTTCACTCCAACCCCAGTTTTATCTAAACCGATTCATCTCATCAACCAGCTAATTATTAGAATCAGGTGCACTAGATTAAGGGTTGGAGCAAAAATCTACAGGACAGAAACTCTCCAGGAACAGGGTTGGAGAACCCTTCACTAGAACAACAGGCAGACGTGGTTAGTTAAACAATGAACCCAACGTACAAAGGGAGAGAAAATATTATACTGTAGGTAAATTGCTGAGCATTCAACAAAACTTTGATCAGAATTTGACTTTTCTTCTAAATGGTTTTGCTGAAAATGAGATGTTACATAAATTGATGAGGTCAATTTAAATCACACTGATTGGAGTCAGTTAATCGTTAACAGGTGCTGAGAGCTTCTCTGTGATGTGCAAAGGTGACGTGCACATTGTGCAGTCAATTAGTGAGAGGATTGGGGCCACTCAGACTACAATAATACTGGTGAAAAGGACAAGAGAATGGAGTAGATATAGCATCAGACAAAGCGGAAGCTAGACAAAACAACAGGTCAAAACAGTAGAGAAATGGGACACAACCAGGACACCTGGACGAAAACAGAGCGAAAGATGATATGCTACATTGGGACTGAGTACATGTAAAGGGTTAGATAGCTTAGCGTGCAGACAGGACAGACAAACATGGCTAGAGAGACAGTCAGACAGACACAGAGACAGACATCCAGGCAGCCTCTGCCATGTCAGTCAGGGCAAGTAGTATCCTTTGACCTCTCTGTTAAGGGGCTGCAGTCTTCAGGAACAAGCAGGGGTAAAGAAAAGCAGCTGTCACTCAATTATAACCAGCCATAGCCAGCTTATCTAAAGCCCTGGGTTATATAGGGCAGATTTAACCTCATGGCACACATCTGAATCCTCTAAACACTGGACGTGGAACGTAATAATGTAATGTGTGTCACTGCAGGGATAGAGGAGAGGAGGGAAGGTAGGAGGGGCATATACTTTGGTACTGGACTGCCCAGATATCAAATCAGTCACTCTGGAGCTTGCATGCATTAACTGGGACATCACTGTGTGGTTGGTCCAGGGGGCTCCCGAGTTTTGACAGGCTGAGGCTGGCTACATGCTGGTTTTGTGAAGTGTGCCTACCCCTCCAACACCAAAGGCAGGGGTGATGTCTGGGAGGTAGGGGGTGGCAGGGTGTAAGGGCAGGGTAGAAGGGTGGCTGGAGGGTAGTAGGGAGTGGCTGGGCAGGATAGTAGGGAGTGGCTGAGGGTAAGAGGGAGTGGGCAGGTATACCTGGAGTCCCCGCCAGTAGGCCCAAATGACAGCGACGGCGTGCTTACGCCTGGCCTCCTCCTTCAGGCGCCTTAGCTCCCTGCGTGCCTGTCGGGAAGAAGGGAGGAAAAAGAGGGAAGGAAAGAGTGAAAGGAGGAAATAATAAGAGACTGATATGGAGGAAGAGACACTGCCCTGTGTGAGGACACATCACACAAGAGCCTGTCTAGTTAGCAAGATCCTGAAGACAATTGAACCCACTATGGGAAGAATGCAACTATCATGAAATAGACTACAGTATTATTAAATGTGTATGTACTGTACATCTATATTGGCTAGAACCTTTTTATTTAAACAGGTGGCTCTGTTGAGCAGGAGCAAAGTACAAAGTTCAAAGGTTTCTCCAAGGTTCCATACACTGCATTGCACACAAAAAAAACAATCACTGCAAGCCTCAAGGAATCAGCAAGCAAAGAGTAGCAGCATGCAACTTCTAAAGAGAACAGTATGCAAAAGGTGAGGCTTGGGCCTCAGGGAGGAATAGAAACACAACACACCCAAACATCCTGACCTTTGATAACAAGGGAGGAGAAATCAATGGAGGATAAATCAATGCCAGGATAGCGGAGTGTGTTGGTGGTTTGGGGTAGGGCAGGCACAGGGTCTATCCAAGGTTCCAGACACGGTGCGAGTGTGTGTGTGTGTGATGCCAGTCTAGCGCGTGGCAAAATTCCCCCTGCCGCACCCCCGTCTTCCTCACCCCCCTCCCGATTTCAGTCTGGATCAGCTATAATCCATCAGGCTGCATAGCAAAGAGGCTTAAGTGACTGTATCTTTACCCTTACCCCACCCCCATCCCTCCCCCCTAGTGCACAGGCCTGTCTATTATCTACCAGAGCCAAGGGTCACCAGAACTCCAGCCATCTATCTCTAGATCTCTTCCATTAAACCATTAAAGGCTAGCTAACAGCAGCTAGCTGGGCTGAGAGAGCCAGCATGGGGGCTTAGGGGTCTTGCTCCATTCCAGTAGGTTAGGTGACTTTCCCCCCCTTCAATTATGTTTTGGCATGCGACGGGACATTGGATGAGGGGTTCGTATGGCACCTTTTCATGCAATATAGATGAGATGGGTGGTGGTAATGGGGAGGATAGCTAGAGAGACATGTTGGGGTCTGTTCAGACCAATGTTTAGCTAATGCAGGGCTCTGGCATCGGCCTGGGTTGATTTGATGGAGAAATGGCAGGTGGGCGGATGGATATTGTCGACGACAGGCTGCTTCCCAAATACCTTGGTCCCCTGCCAGCCAGCCCAAATGACAGACACAGCGAGCTTTTCTCGCGCCTCCTTCTTTAGACGCCGCAGTTCTTGCCGAGCCTGGGGAAGTGGTGGGGTTTATTGTTTATTGTGTTTTGGAAAGAATATACCTGTTGGGATGGGTGTTGGTAGCAATAAGAAGCAGACAGACAGAAATGTGTAGCCTACCCCGCAATGAAGTAGCAAAAAGATTAAGACAATGGAGGATAACATGAACGACTCTTTGACGCTTATGACTGAGTGATATGAATTAGCACCATTAGTACAAAAGTTCAGGTTTTCATGATGTAGACAGAAGTTAATTGTATCCGATATAGTATCTGACATCAATTATATTCATTAAACTTTGTGACTACTGTGTATGGCTATTTGATACCACGTTAGAACTCGGCATGGTCTGTTTTAGTACAACAGCTCACATAACTCACTGACCCCACTCTGATTCAGTGGCAGTACCGTGGGCTTTCCCCAGGCTAAGAGACTAGATCCACCAATCAGATGGGCCGATTAGTCGCGACTGCTTCAGTCATGTAACCGACTACAGTAGGCTTGATAAATGTGTCAATAAAAGGTATTTGATGATTATTTGGTCAGTGTGCCCGTAAAGCCTTTAGATAAGATGTTGCTGAGTTACAAAATAGTGTCAGATTAAAGGCCCATCAAATATGACATGTAGTGCATGGACTGTTTTAAAGGATTTAAAGGGCCTCTAATGCAAAGAATGGCACGCTAAGTACATAAACTGCTAATGGTAGCATATGTGCTATGACCATTAGGGCCTAGGCTACATGATCGGTGGCTCTAGTGTGTTATATAGCACATAGAATACAGTCTATTCTCAGCATGGTCTATTCTCAGAACTAATGCAGCATCAAAGTGAACACATGATATACCATTTTGATGATCTATTGTAGCCTACTGTACATCAAGTCTCATATAGTAACAGATTACAGCGGAATGAAATGACAAACGTCAACAAGAAAACAACAGACCAAGACAATGGCGTGTTGTGTTGTGGGACTTGCTGTTGTTCCTAAGGGAAGTAAGTAAGGAAGGCTCTATAGCAGTAAAAACCGAGGCTGCTAGCACACAGACGTTTCTAGGTTAAAGGGGTAAAAATATGTTAGTGGGTAACCCTTTCAACAAGCCCCAAAATGACACCTATGAAAAGGGACAATAAAACAGATGAGTCAAAGAGTGGTAGGCGAGGGGCGACATTAGTGGACCACGGGACAACAGAGGGATAAGGAGGAGCCATTTAATTGGTAAGTTTCAAGGGGAGGGGCGGGACATGGGGGATGACGGACAGCTGAGATGGCAAAACACGATGGCAGCAGGCTTAAATACCTTGGTCCCCTGCCAGTATGCCCATATCACAGACACAGCGCGCTTATTCCGCGCCTCCGTCTTTAGGCGCCGCAGCTCCATCCGAGCCTGGGGGTGGCCGGGAGGGTGGAAGGATGGAGGGAGCAGGGAGGGAAGAGAGTGAGGTGGGAAGAATTAGAGAGGGTGGAAA
Source organism: Coregonus clupeaformis (assembly GCF_020615455.1). Taxonomy (NCBI): domain Eukaryota; kingdom Metazoa; phylum Chordata; class Actinopteri; order Salmoniformes; family Salmonidae; genus Coregonus; species Coregonus clupeaformis. The sequence goes on along the minus strand of NC_059231.1, from coordinate 15,706,904 downwards.
GAGTGAAAAAGAGTGAGAAAAAGCAGCAGTGGTAAGATCAGCCACAGCAGAAGAAGACTAGAGGGGAAAAGCTGTGGAATTGCTCTAGTTTAGCTTTTAGTATAGCTGAGAGACCTGAGCAGAGCCATGTCTTAAAATACAGTACTTCCCTACCTGGCTTTATCACAGACAAACCTTGTAAAAGCAAAAAGTCAGTGGATGCCCGTAATCAGTAGTCCATTAATATTCCTCCCAATATCTTCATTCTATATATTTACATTGTCTAATCATTATGTAGCCATTAGGTAGTGTTTTTTAGCCAGTACCTGAGTCCCGTGCCAGTACGCTGCAATTGTAGTCACTGCCTCCTTGCATCTCTTCTCATATTTCAGCTGTCGCAATATCTTGCGGGCCTGGAGAAAAACAATTGTTTTAAAAACATGCCTTTACTGCAGCATTATCACAGAAAAATATGCATTCTTATAGTGTTTGACTGGCATGTGGATATAGACATACCTTCCACCCTCTGGTGAAGGACTGCATCACTAGTGTAGCGCTCTTGATTTTCTCATATTTCTTTTGTTGCTGCAACAGGACAAGGCAAAAAACACTGAGCTCAACAGACAAGTAAATTCGAACTACAGAGATCTAAGCTCTAGAGCTAGCATATACAGATGTGGGAACTTAATTTGATCACCCTGTTGTTACAGGACATTTCCTGAACAGCAGGAAATGCAAACTTGTAGTGTATTCAAGGTTTAAAAAGGCTTCTAAAGTTAGTAATTCCCACTTTAAAATGTCAGACCTGATTTGCCCTAAGTAAAAATGTATCAACCCCCACAAAAATGTCCATTAATTATAATCCACATTTCCTGTTACTGCAGGATTATTTTCCTGCTGTGAGAAACTGGTTAAATTAAGATCCTGCACCTGTACAAGAGCTCCAGAAATGAACAGGAGAGGAATCACGATTCTCTCCCCGCCTTTCCCCTCCTGATTCTGAGAATCATCCAAACTAAAATTTCTGGAAAACCTGAGGACTTCGGGAAAGTTTCCAGAATTTTGCAACCCCCTTCACTTGAGACTGAATAAAGGCTGGTATGAAGTTGTGTGTGTGTGCCTGCATGTGCATAGTTGAGACAAGCTAACTCACTGCATATCTGCGGTACCAGGCTGCTACCACCACCTGGCTTTTCTTCAGCAGGAGGAAGTGAGTACGACACTTCCAGCCCCGGTAGATCTTCTGGATCAGGGTGGCCAGGTCCTCCAGACACGCCCTCCTCCTCTCCTCAAGGGTGAACAGCTGGGGACACAGGAACAGGAAGAGGATGATCGGAACATCAAACATGTACTATAATACTATGGACGCCAGCATAGTCTGTACAATTTAGGAATGAGAGGACATTTTCAATTAGACAGGATGCCATTTTGGCACAAGATCTTGAGATTGATAAGAGCCTTCTATATCTGCCCAAACACATCTTCCACCTCAAAAGACAGTTCCAGACAGATCTAGGGGATGGGACTAGACCCCACCCTACCACCAGCCTGACTGAACTGTACCTTCACTGTACAGCTGAGAGATGGAGATACCTAGCTAATCTGGTAAGAAGGTAACGTAGATCAAGGATAAGGACAAACCCCTATGAGATCAGGCTTTGTTTAGGCTGGCTCCTGGACTGACTAAAGAGTACGTTGTTCCACCCATCACTGCAGTTTCTAAAAGCCCATGCTGCTATGGAGAGTAGGCCTAAATGTTCCCCCCCATGCACCTATGTGAGCAGCTGTAGAATGGATAAGTGAAACCATGTGTTCTTAGAATGTTCCATAATGTAGGTTAAGTGTTGTAATTAGTAGAGAGGGGCTCAGCAGAGCACGACTTCCTGCTTCTAGAAGCTTTTTAATGCAGGTCAAACATGAGAGCATGAGCCCACTGGATTCTGGCTTTAGTCAAACTGTATATGAATACATCCATGTCTCCTCACATTTATGATCTATGGCTAAATCTTCCGTACTAATAAAACTGGACAAATGCCAGTTACAGAGCATGCTGCTCTCTTCAAAGTTATGTCACATCCTTGGCGGTAACCCTTTCTAAACCTTACGTACAAAATACAATAAAAACAAAACATCAAGTAGTACCATTAATACCATCAGACTCAGTAACATGGTCCAGATCAACTGGGTGTGCTTCTACAATGTTATGTTATCTCATGTCATGCTACCGTTCTGGGGTTCCTGATGAAGATCTTGGAGCGTCCGTAGGCAAACTCCTCAGCTGAAACAGAACAGTCGGTCAGCAGCACCTCCACTCCGTCCCTACAGGGAGACAGAGATGAACAACTCTTAACTATTCTGTTACGACCATTCTCTTAACTAGTTAGACATGGGACTGTCACATGTACATGATTAAAGGTACAAGATCGGGATAGTTCAGATGAAGCGGAAAGGACAAAAGATAGGGGAGTGAGAGAGAGAGAGACAGAGGGAGAGAGACAGAGGGAGAGGGGGTAGATGGATTAGATAAGGCAGGGAGTACAGGGGGAAAGATGCCATTCTAAGACGATAACATGATGAAAACATGTTGTAACCTCATGAACCACTTATTCACACCATATAAGGAGGATAGTAGGCACACACACTAGACACCAAATATGCTGTTGTGTATAATCCACATCAGATAGGAATCGATGTAATACCTTTTAGGGATGGGCATTTGAAATTATTTTCCTATTCGAATAATATAAAACAATTACGATATCCAGACTCTTGACCAATCAGAATGACAAATTCACATGGCAGGGGCGGACGTGCTACTTTTCTCCAGTAGTTTGGTTAACAGCAACAGCGAAAGAAAAGGCTGATATTCGCCATGATACAACTGATTCTGTTCCAAAAAGGGTTTCTGGTGAGTGTTTTGCATTGATCTGTGTCAGGTATTGTGGAAACTCAAGTGAGTGCCTGTAAATGCTATTTGAAGTAAATACCGATTTCAGGGCAGCCTGGAGGGCGAAATGCGCAGCAGTAGCTCAACGCATCATTAGAGAAAGTACATTCAAAAGTTTGTCGTTTAATTAAATTAATAATTTTAATTGTCACGGTATATCCTTATAGGTAAAAATGTCACAAGATTAATTTAATTTAGACAATGCTTTTTCATTGTTAAAATAGGCCTACAATTTTTCTCCCAAAACGTATTCTCAATAAGCGAATACTAAAGTCTGTTCGATTAACCGTGCCCATCCCTAATACCTTTACAGTGAATGTAACATGACAGAGTGATATGGGCACATAGCAGAGATATGGGGCAACTGCCTCAACATGCCCTGGACAAAGTAAAGGAATTGATTGAGCTGTTAGATGATCTGATAGTCACCCAGCACAACCAGATCAAGCCAACCCAACACGGCTTGTTGACAGTTGTATCATGGTGGGATATGCATGGGAAAATCCTCCATGATGACTACAGTGCTGTTGCTACATTGTTATACAATTAGAACACTGCTGAACATGGGAAGGGAAACTGTAAAAGCCCTTTGTGGAAACTGCTGACGTAAAAAAGGCTTTATAAATACATTAGATTGATTTGATTGAGGAAGAGGTAGATCTTTTTACTCTATGATCATCACATGGTAAATAACATATTACGAACAGGCAGTTAATAACTACAGTATTTCTGTAAAGGCAGAGCTGAGGTCCTACCTGGCGGGTCCTCTCCAGTGAGGCCAGGTCTGCTTGCAGAGCATCTTGTATCGCTCCAGACAAGGCTCATAGGGCTGGCGGAATGCGTAGCCTGCCCTCCTCACACGCACATTCTCCATCAGTCCCAGGTAACGCACCTGGTGACACACCAGTGAGTCAGTGAAGATGTGGGCTGCCTTCTTATCGTTGGGCTTGATGCACCTGAGGAGAACAGACAGACAGATAGTCGGACATGCAATGGTCACACAATGGTAGACAGTGGACCCGATCAGAGTTAACAGATCTCAGAATACTGCCCCAAGGAGTTTAGAGTTTGTTGATTTTTTTCTGATCACAATACTGTTCCTTTTGAATACATTATCCTCGGAGTGAATGGTAATTTACATGATGTAAGTGGGGTTCTAGGTTTACTGTACATGATATACACTACCGTTCAAAAGTTTGGGGTCACTTAGAAATGTCCTTGTTTTAGAAAGAAATTTAGAAAGAATTTTTTTGTCCATTAAAATAGCATCAAATTGATCAGAAATACACTGTAGACATTGTTAATGTTGTAAATGGCTATTGTAGCTGGAAATGGCTGATTTTTTATGTAATATCTACATAGGCGTACAGAGGCCCATTATCAGCAACCATCAGTCTTGTATTCCAATGGCACGTTGTGTTTGCTAATCTAAGTTTATCATTTTAAAAGGCTAATTGATCATTAGAAAACCCTTTTGCAATTATGTTAGCACAGCTGAAAAACTGTTGTGCTTATTAAAGCAATAAAACTGGCCTTCTTGAGACTAGTTGAGTATCTGGAGCATTAGCAATTGTGGGTTCGATTACAGGCTCAAAATGGCCAGAAACAAAGAACTTTCTTCTGAAACTCATCAGTCTATTGTTGTTCTGAGATATCTGCCTAGAAGTTGAGCATCCCGGAGTCGCCTCTTCACTGTTGACGTTGAGACTGGTGTTTTGCGGGTACTATTTAATGAAGCTGCCAGTTGAGGACCTGTGAGGCGTCTGTTTCTCAAACT